>NC_045435.1:121435712-121736201 GCF_002776525.5 Piliocolobus tephrosceles | reverse complement strand
AAAAAAAAAAAAAAAAAAAAAAAAAAAAAAAAAAAAAAAAATCCTGCATAGAAAAGCTCCCCAGGTTACCTATGTTGACTGCTTAGGTGGTGGAGAAAAGAGAAAAAAAGAAAAAGAAAAACTTAAGTGTAGGGAACGGGAAGGTGCCTGGGGGGAAAAGCCTCTTTATCTATGGAAATGGCTTCTTTCAACAGGGGAAAGAAAAGTTGCAGTTGTTACATTCTCCTTGCTTCTAACAATAGACAGATACCACATTGTTCTGATTTACTGATCACTAAGTTGAGCGCTTATTCTTTCTTTCCTTTTCTTTTTCTGATCACTAAGCTGAGCGCTTATTCTTTCTTTCCTTTTCTTTTCTTTTCTTTTCTTTTCTTTTCTTTTCTTTTCTTTCCTTTCTCTTTCTTTTTTGAGATGGAGTCTCACTCTGTTACCCAGGCTGGAGTGCAGTTGGCAATCTTGGCTCACTGCAACCTCCACCTCCCAGGTTCAAGTGATTCTCATGCATCAGCCTCCCAAATATCTGGGACTGCAGGTGCCTGCCACCATGCCCCACTCCTTTTTTCTATTTTTAGTAGACATAGGGTTTCACCATGTTGGCCAGACTGGTCTCGAACTCCTGACCTCAGGTGATCTGCCCACCTCGGCCTCCCAAAGTTCTGAGATTACAGGCGTGAGCCACCATGCCCGGCTTCCAAGTGCTTATTCTATCCAGTAATATTTTCTCTGTGGTACCCTTAACATTGTGTATAAAAAAGAGGATCATAGCCATGGTAGTCAGAGAGGAAAGGAAAGGAAGAAGGGAAGGGAAGGGAATGGGAGGGAAGGGGAGGGGAGGGGAGGGAAGGGGAGGGAAGGGAAGGGAAGGGAAGGGAAGGGAAGGGAAGGGAAGGGAAGGTGTGATAGGAAAGACTGAGGGTACCAGTGCTGACACCCTAATGGGCATTTGGGGATGGGAGTTAGTCCAGGGGCCTTTGGATAACACCAAGGTGTAGCCTCAGTCAGATATCTGCAGTTGCCCCAGGACCTCCTTCCAATCTCAAGTGACAGCTAAACTTTAGTGAAGGGAAACCAGGATGGCACAAAGCTAACATTCCCAACACCCAAGGGTGACAAGTGATTGACAGTGTCCTCCCCAGCAAGCCTGTCCTCTGTGTCTTAAGTCCAGCAACCACACTTGTTGCTTTTAGTTGGCTGACAGAGACCCATATTTTTCTTTCATTTTAGCTAGTGTGTAGTTTACGGACTCCAAGAAAACAAAACAAAAAAAAACAGGATGGAAAGCAGCAAGTCCTCTTTTACTCACCCTCCTGAATATCCCAGAAGAGCACCCCCAAAAATGTCAGGGGATCCTTGGGCTGTCACTTTGCCAACAAGAAACCTTTGTAGCCAGTGGTGCCTTCTGCCTGAGTGTTGCTTAGGACCTCTGAGCTTGTTCCCAAGCTCACTTCGCCCAGCAGGCTGCACTCAGTTGACTCTACTGGACCGGATCCCATGCCTGCCAAGGGTGAGCCAGGAATGAAGCAGTTAGGGGTATGTGAGCGAGGGTGGGATCTGGTCCCTGCACACAGCCAGACATGCCGGCTGTGGCGGGGAAGGCAGCTCCAGGCCCCTGCTCCATGCAAGGCTGTGGCTGGACCAGGAGTACCACAATTGGCTTCCACTTCTAGCACCGGGAAACACAGTGGTACGCAGAAGCTTGGAAATGCCAGCAACCACAGAGCCTCAAAGAGGGTGTTGCAGCCCTGACTAGGGGAGCCCCTAGGTCTAGGCTTCCCAAAGGGCTTCAGTTCTCTCCTTCTTGACACCTGTAACATGGTGAATTGGGGGCATGTTTCAGCCCAGTTTGTGTTATAGCTCTTTCAGTCCTGCTATTCAGCAAGCCCCAAATTCTTGTCCTGTGTCCAGGAAGAATGAGGTCTGCAAACAACTGGAAGGCGAGCAAGGCAGAGAGGAGCTTCATTGAGCAACAGAACAACTCTCAGGATACCTGAAGTCGGTGAATTCTTTCCACAGGCAGGTCATCCAGATGAGTGTCCAACTTTCAGCAGAGAGGAGACCTGTAGTGAGTAGCTCCTTTCCTCAGGCAGGCCATCCTAACAAGTGTCCAGGTCTCAGCAGAGAGAAGACCTGCAGTGGATAGCTCCTTCCCACAGCTGGTAGTCCCAACGTCTCTGTGAATGTAGCTCATTCCAGGGTTTTATGGGCTTCAGAAGGGAGGAAGTGCATGCTGATTAGTCCACAGGTGGCCATGGGCAAGCCTGGAAAAAGCACCGTAAGTTCTCACTCTGAGCCATGGACTCTACTTGGAACTGACAGCTAGCCCCTATGCTTCAAGCCATCCCTGGCTTGAAGGTCTGGCTTTACAGGGGACCTGCCCCTCTTCCTGTCTGCCTCCTGTCATCATTAATCCTGTTGTCCAGGCACCCAGGCTGTTCGTGCTGAGGGGAGCATTCAGGCCTACATCGAGCTGCCCTCAGGGCCCCCTTGGCCTTCCTCCCAAGTTAATTGGTGATCCAAGTCCAGAGGGGGTTGAGATGGAAGGGGGCTGGCATTTCAGCACTGCCCCAAGTGTATGCACACCTTGCCAGGTTGCAGCAGCACCAGAGCTTGTCCTCAACTTTGCTCCGAAATCAGAGTAGGCCTGGGGGTGGGAAGAGGCCAGGCATCAGGAGCAGGCACTTCTGAGCCTGTGAGTGAAGGGGGCTTCCCGGTCTTCAAGAGCCCAAGGATGTCCAGGTCCACCAGGGAGACTGGGCAGCTGCAGCTACACCTGGGAGGGAAGGGCTCCTGCCCCATCAACTAGGAAGGGAGAGGGGATCCCACCTGTTTCTGGTTCCTACCAGATCCATGGAGCCTGCAACCCAGCTGTGCCTCCCCTGCTGCGGCCGGCAAATTTGCAGCAGTTGCTCCAGGTGGGCTGCTGCTGCCCATCACTTACACTTTTAGATAAATCCTCAATGTAGGCCCCTCCCAGTAAATTATACTCACCACGTGAGACTTCTGTGATTTTACTTGCCATTAACTTCACCTTCATGCATTAATTTATTCATCCAGTGAACAAAATATTATTGATATCTAACAAATGAAGATGTGCTATATGCTGCATATGAAGATATTGCTGATAAAGAGTTAAGTGAAGGAAGTACTTACAGGTTACTAAGGACTGAAGGTGGTGTTTTTCAAAAAAAATCTCAAACCAAAAGCAAAATTAATTAGTAAAGAAGTAATATGCTGTAATTCCAGAAGATGGGTGTAGAAAGAAGAAATTTGAGTGGAATAAAGGATCTTCTACGACCAATATCAGTCAATCCAATAATCAACAAATATTCTTTTAATAACTTTCTATTTTCAAAGCTCAATATGTGAAACTATCTCTGTTTTTGTGGAACTTACAGCTCTTTAACTGTTGAGGCAGACATTAATAAAATAATCACAAAATAACGTTAAACTACAGCAGAGTAAGATCTGTGAAAATAAGTCTTACAATGTCATGAGATAAGGAAAAGATATACTAGGGTCAGGGAAATTTCCTGAAGAAATTAAAATTTGATGCAAAGAAATAGAAAATAAACAGATAAATGAAGAAAAAAATGAATCTAAGACAGAGGAAGGAACATTTAAAAGGTCCAGTGGTAAAGACTGAAGTTAACTGGTGTGATTGAAAGAAGACCAATGTGGTAGAACATATAAACTAATAGTAATATAGAATAATGTCAGATTTTATTAAATTCTTTTATTAAAAACTTGAAGCATTTTAAGTAAGAATCTTGGCCTAATTAGAATTGTTTTTTGAACCAACTTCCATGGTAGAAATGGACAAGAGTTGATAAAGAGGGACAAGTTAGTAGATGTGCCCTGCCATTGCCTCCATAGATGACTGAGATTGCTTGCTCTAGAGAGGAGAACATGGAATTAAAGAGGGTGGATCCTAGAGATCTGTAAAAGGTAATATCTCAAGAATTGCTGATGGATATGGAAGATAAGAGAATGTGATATGTTAACAGTGGTTTATAGTATTCTATTTTGAGAAACTGGATATAAGTTAATGTTATTTAGAGCTAAGTACCAATTAAAAAGAATCCGATTTGCCTGAAGAGTAGAGGAGTTTCATTTGGATGTGTATGGTAAAAGTGATTTTCCTTGAATTATGAAACATTTCTTACTCCTGGGGTGAAAGTGGTAGTAGTAGTCAAGTAAGAGACAACAGGAAATCAGTAATGGCCTGAAATAGATAAGTGCCCATTTCTTAACAAGGTGGGGTTTTACTAGGAATAAGTTGAAGGATGGTAGCAAGCATTTCATAAAGTAATACTGGGGTATCTTGGATTTATGTAGCAAGAAGTACAGCAGTATAGAGTTTTCTATTTTCTGGTGCAATAGCATGGATTTGGAAGTGGAAAATAAATATGAATGGTTGAGGCTGCTAAAAAATCAGGATTTTTTGGTCTGAAAGTGGAATACTAGGTCTAAGTTTCAACTGTGAAAGAGAGTAGGGTAATGTCGAGGTCTAAGATTTGACTATGAATATAAATGGGCTGCACCTATTATCTTACACTGGCTCTGTCTTTTTCTAGCTTTATAACTTTAGGTAAGTGACATAAATTCTTAACGCTATATTTTCTGCCTGTAAAATGGGTATAACAACAATAGTTGTCTTAACAGATATATGAGTTTTAAATTAATTGTTATGTAAAGTGGGTAGCAAACTACTAGAAACAGTGATTTCTCCATAATGCTATTTTTATTATGTACAATACACTCATTATATATAAAACCTTTATCCTTAGCACTTAGAAGAATAAAACAGTAATATCATTTATAATAGATATTTATTTTATAAATCTTTTTTTTTGGGAGATTAAAAAACTGTAATACTGTACTGTTAACAGCAATTTCTCTATTGGACTAGATTTCTAATAATTATAAATTTAAAAATGATCATCTACTTGTCAGAATCATTTATTTAGGATATATATACACACACACACACACACACACACACACACACACACAGTAGCTTCTTCACATGGCAATTTATTCTCATTTTTATTGTAATTCCTACTAAAAGTTAGAGGCCACTTGACAGTTTTAGTACCAAAAACTTATCTTGTGAGAGCACAAGCTGACATTGAGTAGCCTCTCGACATGTGAACAGGGTGTTCTATAAATAAAATAGAAAGAATACGTATAATGGTACATAACTTACCAAGTCTAAATTATCTGCCACATGTATTGTCTCATTTAGTCATCGTAAGAAACCTGTACGCTTGGCATTAAGCCAAAGAAACAAATAGATATAAGGCATTTCTCAAGTATCATGTGGTTCAGTATTAGTGGGCACAGCATTCGTATTTAGCCATCTAATCTGGTTTCAATGTTTGATGTAACGGGCACCAGATTTGACTTTATTTTTAAGAAGAATTTGAACTGTCTTTGGTCGAGATTAGGTGTAATTTATTCAAGAGAAAATTTGTTTCAATTTATAAAAAATCTTCAAGTAGCATTCAAATATCATCACATGTTCTTCAAGGAAGTAAACATTCTGTGTTGGAAATACACAGCATACATATCCGTAGACTTCAGAGTTAGTGCTGCAGAAATTAGAGGATTTGAAAATGATATTTTTAAAAGTGCACTTGTGGCAGATCGGGATTCCTTAAGACTAGAAAGTGGATGTCATAACACACTTATCAGAAAGACATTAAGTGATGACAAGTATGAGAACAGAAAATTGGTTAATTTAACATAAATTAAGGAGGAAATTATATTAAAAACTCAAGTACAGAGGATAAATGCTTACACAGACATGCCCCATGCAAAATGAAAAAAAAAATAATTCCTTTAATAGTTTATTTTGGTTATCATTTTAAGACACTGCTTGCAGTCACCTGTGGGATTTACACTGACGTTTATACTCAGATTAGTATCCCACCTAAAACAATGCATGTATAGTTTCTAATACAGCAAATCTGGTGAAGGCTTAAAATAAAGAAGCATATTTAGATATGAGTAGTAACCTTTAAATGAAATATATTACTATGACTATATGTGATTGTCTCATAACAATGGTTGTTCAGTTACCTAGTAGGTAAGGATTAGTTATATAGTCTACCATTGCTACATCATCAACCACCCAAAACTCAGTATCTTAGCAAGCAAATTATTTATTCACATGAAATCTGCAGATTCCCAGAAAGTCTACTGATACAGGCTACGCTTCGATAGGTGGTTCTGCTTCAAGTTGTGGGTCTGGTTGGGCTTAACTGGAATAGGTCTACTTTAGTTCATTCCATGGAGGTAGTAGCTATCTAGTCACGCTGGTTGATTTTAAGTGTTAACCACTTCTGGGCCATGGGATGCCAACTATTTGGTCAAACATTGTGAGTGTGTCTGTGAGAGTATTTGTGGGGAACATTAACATTTAAATGCATAAACCAATTACAGTGGAGTACCCTCCTTAACATGTGTGGGCCTAATCCAATTAGTTGAAGGCCTGATTAAAACATGAAGACTGATTCTTCCACAAGTAAGAGGGAACTCCTCCTGCCTGACTTCCTTGAGCTGACAATTGTCTTTTTCTATCATTGAACTAAAATGAAACATTGACTCTTCTTCGGTCTTGGGCCTGCTGGCTTTCAGACTGGAAAGACATGATCAGCTCTCCTTGATCTCTGGCTTGCCAAATGCAGATCTTGGTACTTCTCACCCTCCATAATCATGTAAGCCAATTCCTTATAATAAATCTCTGTTTCTCACTTTGTCTTTCTCTCTCTCTGTTTCTCTATTTATTTCTCTCTCTCTCTCTCCACACACACACACACACACACACACACATACACATGCACACACACACAAAGAGAGAGAGAGAGAGAGAGAAATTGACCCTTTACTTTCTGTTTCTCTGGAGAACCCAGAATCACTTCACAAGATGATGGCAGGAAGATAAGAAAGAATTTAAAAAAAAGAAACGTATGAGTTTTATTAAGTCACAAGTACACTGTTACTTCCATCTGCATTGAATTCACCAGAACAATCACATGTTCAAACCTGAAGTCAAGGGGCAAGGAAAGACATGATAAGTATTATATGGCCAAGGCAAGGGTGAAGGTTTGAGGTAGCTTATTTATTATCATGATAGAGCCAAAATTGTACTATGAATATTCTCATGAGCTTTGATTTAATGTATGTGTGTGTTTTTTTAAATTAGCTTCTTTTTTAATCAAGATAATAAACCTGTGAAATATGCTTTCTTTATATAAAATGTAAGAATCAGAAGCACAATTCAGAAAATCATACTGTAAATGCCATTTATCTTCAAAATTTAGAATTCAGTCTTAAAATCACATAGATAAAAACATTACTGTAAAATTAAGAGACAGTAGATGCATTGGAGAAGTAGGACACCTTAAATTAAACTTGGGGTTTAGTTTTAGTGGATATTGTCAACATGCCATTTGACTATAGCTACCAGTAGTATATATTCAGATTCTAGTTAAACCTGGAAAATAAAATTTTGCATTGGCCTTCATTTAAATCTCAAAACATACATGAAAAATACTTAAATATGAAAGATATAGACAATGAAAGACACACAAAAAAATTTCAAAAGTTTTACTTTATACTGTCAAAGAAAGTAAATACATGGCATGCAAAAACAAGGATTAGACTATCACAAAAAAATGGGCATTTAGAGAACAAGAATGAGATTTTAGGAGCTTAAATGATTATGGAGAAATAAAAAATTCCATGTAAGACTTGAAAAACAATTTGAGCAAAGCTTCTGGAAAATAGAATAACAACAACAACAAAAAGAGATGGAAAATAGAAACTTAGAACATTTAAAGCATTGACCCAGGAAATCCAATATAATCTACCAAGATTTCCAGAAGGGAAGAACATAGAAAACAGAAAGAAAGCCATTGTTAAATGATTAATATTTAATACAAGAATATTTCTGCCTCTTTTCCCTAAAATTTTATTTTGGCTTTGTGAGACACAGGGCAGGGAACACATCCATGCCATAGCAGCCTCTCACTTACGAAAACTGTGAGATAATACACAGCTGCTGCTTAAAGCTGCTAAATTCATAGTAACTTGTTTATAGGAATAGAAAACTAATACACTATCTAAATTAATGCTTATAATTATTGTGGTTTTGTTCTGAGACAACACTTAAATGTTAAGAACTTTTAATCACATAAAATATAATTTATATTTAATTAAATAAATTCAATGATATGTTTAATTGAGGAGGTGTAATAATGACATTACATTTACTTTTAAGTGAAAGCATAATCAGTGCATGAGCAGTGTGAAAATTTGCCTCTATGTTTAAAGAGGTTTTGCGTAGTAATAGAAAAATAGCTGACTCCAAGTCCTATGCTAGCTATGGAACGCAGAGCAAATCTCCGATTTTTTCTGTGTGCTGTATTTCTCATGTTTAAAATAGGATTTATGCTACTTCTCTTTCTCTCATGTAGCATTGTGAAATTCTAATGCAATAATGTATATAAATGCATTTTGTAAAGTATAAAACAGTATTGAAAAGTGAGTTATGATTCTTACTAGACTATTGCTAAGAGAAATATTGTTTATGTTTTGTTAATTCAGAATATTTTTCATAATTTTACAATAATTGGGTTTAATAATCTAATATAGCTTTCTCAAAAAGATAAGTGTATTCATGAATGGATAGAGGAATAGATAGTTGAAGACATATTTATTTACCATAGAAATAATTCTGTTCTAGGAAAGATTTTAAATATATTTAGAAAACTTCTCTTTCTGCATAAATGATATTACAGGGTTAATATCAATGCAAGCACCTCAACTCATTAAAAACCACGATGCAATTTATATACATTTTAAAGGCAAAGTTGCTCAACCAGCAAATTCAAAGTGACAAGGCTCTTTATATCATGTATGTGGCATTATTAATTTTGCAGCATCTCCAAGAGATGCTAAAAATAGTATGTCATTAAGTCATAGTTATCCACAGAGTTTGCTGAGGTCTAGCTACTCACAAGTCTAAACTTACAAGGAAAAGATAAAGGTATTAAAAAGCTCATTAATATAAATAATAGAATGAACAAAACAGATTTTGCTTTAGGCAGTACAGTTATTGGTTAATAACTTCTTATTGGCTGTTATGTTATCCCTGCTTTATTTTAATATTTGCTTCTTATCCTTTGATCTAGTAATTCCCCTTTTACATTGTGGGCCCTTTTGTTAATTTCTGGCAAGCAAACTGACCTAGTAAGATTCAACCTAATCAATCTATACTTAAGAAATTTTACTAAATACTTATTATGTAATAATATTTGTTTTAATAATACTAGTGGCAACAATGATGGCTAACACTGTGTGCTTTGTCTTTGAAGTACTATTCTAAACATTTAAATGTTTTGACACACTTAATTCTTATGTAATAATTGCAAAAGGTACATGTAATTATCATCCTCATTTTAACAAGGAGGAAAGTTGGGTAAAACGAGTTAGATGACATACTGTAGGATTAAAGAGATGGAAAATTTGGAAAGTAAATTTAACTTAAACTAGGCCCCTCAATTTAACCTACATTTTTTTTATTCAGAAAATACTGAGCAGTTACTAGATGCCACATACTCTGCTGGTATTAAGGACAAAAGGAGACCTGAATCATACTTTCAATGTCTCAGTATAGTAGAGACAACTCTGGAAATAAAATTTAGCAATAATTACAGAAAGCAAGCTATGCCCAAGGACCAGAAGAAATATTTAAAAGTTATTATATTTATTTATATCTCAAAATTACTACCCTGAAATTGAAACACATAAATAAGTAGAGAAAAAGGAGTTGAAGTTACCAAGAACAATTAAGCAAAACACAGACTTAAAGACAGGAACATTTTGGAAGACATTGGAGTGATGTAAATTTTCCTGTCATTCTGGTGCCTGACTGAATTTACTTATTTTCAAATATATTTTTTGTTGAAATATTTGTACTTCTACATAAAAGAGAAATTTAGAAAATGTAAATTTCAGTTAGAAAATTAGTTGGAATAAGAAATCTAACATTTTAGTGTTTCTGAAAATGAGGAGTTGCTATGAAAATTATTTGACATATATAACTATGCCAATTATTTTATCACTAACAAAAACATATAACAAAACATCTACTAACAAACACATACGACCCTTACAAAGTCCAAATATTTGTTTAAAATAATTTAATTAATATCAGCTATTCAGTAAAAAAAAAAATGTTAACAATATAGATATAACTCAAATTAAAAGAAAAAATGACAACTCTACTAGAGATGTTTTTACAGGATTCCTCTGGGGCTACTTTGCCAGTCAGAAATCTCTGCAGTCACTGCTGCCTAAGCCTGGGCCTTGCTTGGGGCCCACTAGTCTTCTTCTGCCTGCTTGACCCAGTAGGTTGTGCTTGGCTGATGTCCTGGCTTCCTTCCCTCACCAGCTTTGCTCTCAGTCTAAGGCTGGACTGGATGTGCTGTGAGCAGTCTCCAACTTGGGTGCCAGCATCTAGATGAGGGGAACTCAGTGGTACCTGAAAACTTGGGGATGCCAGCAATCACAGAGCCCCACGGGATGTTAGAGGTCTTGCTCACAGAGTCCTGAGGTCTTAACCCCCAAGAGATGTCACAGCACTTCACTCCCATAACTTGGCCAGTGGTAGCTGTTATCGCTGTCTCTCCTGTAGGCTGCCAAGTGTTATAGCTCTCCTTTATTCCCATCGCCCACAGCTTGGCATGTTCTGGGTTCATCTCCTGTGACCAGGAGGAATAAGGTGCCTGGACACTGAAGAGTGAGTTAGGCAGAGAAGAATTTTATTGAGGGACAGAAGGAAAGCTCTCACAGTGAGAGAGAATCTGAGAGTGGGTAGCCATCTGTGTGGCTGAGTCCAGGGTTTTTATGGGCTTAGAATGGGTGTGCTGATTGGTCCATGGGTGGTCATTGGAAAAGACACCATCTAATTGGTTAAAACTCATCCAGAAGAACCAATCGAGA
This sequence comes from Piliocolobus tephrosceles, assembly GCF_002776525.5. NCBI lineage: Eukaryota > Metazoa > Chordata > Mammalia > Primates > Cercopithecidae > Piliocolobus > Piliocolobus tephrosceles. Next base: position 121,725,191 of record NC_045435.1, on the reverse strand, counting down.
AAGAAAGGGTAAGATGGGGGTAGAAGTTCTGTGTCTGCCATTCTATTAGACAGGGTTCTCTAGAGGGACAGAACTAATAGATTAGATGTATATATAAAGAGGAGTTTATTAAGGAGTATTGACTCACAGGATCAAAAAGTGAAGTCCCACAACAGGCTGTTTTGAAGCTGAGGAGTAAGGAAGCCAGTCTAAGTCCCAAAACCTTAAAAGTAAGGAAGCTGACTGTGCAGTCTGCACTCTGTGGCCAAAGGCTGGAGAGCCCCTGGAAAACCACTGATCTAAGTCCAACAGTCCAAATGGTGATGAAGTTGGAGTCCAATGTTGGATGGAAGGAAGCATCCAGCATGGGAGAAAGATGAATCCCAGAAGACTCAGCCAGTCTTCTCTTTCCATTTTCTTCTGCCTGCTTCATCTGCCTGGCAGCTGATTAGATGGTACTCATTCAGATTGAGGGTGGGTCTGCCTATCCCAATTCACGGACTTGGATGTTAATTTGCTTTGGGAACACTCTTACAGACATATGCAGGAACAATACTTGACATCCTTCAATCCAATGAAGTTGACACTCAATATTAACCATTACAGTCACGGACTATATCTGGAACTGGCATTTCAGCTTTCAGGCTTCAGGTTGTTTTTGGCTTTAAGGTTGGGTTTTACTGGGGACCTGTCTCTCTCTGCCTAAGTATTTGCTTGTCTCCTATTGCTCTCAATGCTCAAAATCACATACAATAAGATGATAAGAAAATTCAAATTTAAACTTAAACTACCTTAACACAATTTTTAAAACTATTTGACTCACAAAATTTCCAATGGTTATGATATGTAGTATTGTATTAAAACACGCATTTTCATATAATGATGATGGAAATATTTACTGGTATAATCCCTATGGAAGGAGATTTGGCAGTAGCTATCAAAGTTACAAGATATGAACAGAAAGATATGAACAGAAAAGGTGAGAACTACAGTAATAATATAAGAATATAACATACAAACCTTAGTCCAAGATATGTCAAAATACATGAAGATATATACATAGATATAATAGACCTAAATAACTGAACTAACAAGGTCAGTCATATATATATTTATGACTATTTATAGTCTACATATATATATAGAGAGAATATGTATGTGTGTATATATATAGAAAAAGAGATATATAAATATTGATATAGATAAATATAAATTTTTTAACACTGAAATAGAATATTTTTCTCAACTATGCATTAAATATTCACAAAAATTGGCAATATATTATGTCATAAATAAGTTCTACAAAGTAAAATGTGACAAACGATATTCTCTTGTTACAAAGTAATAACATTTCAGTACTCTGATTCTACATACTAAATGTAATATATTCTAGTAAGAATAATTTCTGCAAAGAAATTTTGAGATTATTCTGATTGAATTTGTTTTAGATCATGGTATGGAGACTTTGTATGTATTGAATAAATGCATGGCTGTATATTTATATTGCTGGTAAGCACAGTTCTCAGTGTGAGAGAAATACAAATATGAAATAGGAGAAGGAAGGTTTTGTGATGCAAGATTTGAACTAAGTATAATTATAAATTTATTTAATAAAATTTATTTTTTTCAAGAAATAATTTAAGTATAACAAGCTCACCACTTCAAAGTGTACCATTCAATGAATTTTGAGAAACGTATGTAGTCTTATAACAGAATTACAAATATGATGTAGAAAATATTCATAATCATAGTGTATCTCTCCGTGCTATTTAACATGCTAATAAACAACAGTATATTTAACTATTTTTAAATTTCTCTCAGTAGTATTTTGAAATTTTCAGTTTCTAAGCATTGCACATAGTTTGCTAAAGTTGTCTTTAATCCAATATACTTCGTATACATTAAAGCTATGGCATATTGTATTTTTAACTTTCAATTTTCAATTTTTTAATTTTACCACAGTAAAATACAATTGATGTTTATTTATTGGCCTCGCGTACTGTGATCTGGCTAAAGTCAATGATTATTCTGTTGCCATGTGTTGTATACTGTTTAGAATTTTTCACTGGATGTGAATAATGTTTTCCTTGTTTCTTTCTGATCTGTACCTCCCTACCATTTTTTCTCCCTCCTTTTCTTCCCCTCTCTTGCTCTCTTTCTTTTCCTCTCTTCTGTTTTTTTCTTTCTTCCCTTTCTGACCTTCAATACAATCTGGAACAGTAAAATGTTGAAGAAGTAAATCATGAGAATACACATCCTCATCCTTTTCTTGAGGGAAAAACATTCAGACATTTATTGCCTATATATTGATCTTTCCACTACTAGTATCCTGAAAATTTTTATTAAAGAATTTTTATTTTTGTCAAATATATTTTCTGCATCTATTGAGATAATCTATGGTTTTGTTTCTAATATGCTAATCCAGTGATAGATTTTCAAATAATAAGCTATTCTCATCTTCCTAGAATAAATTACATTGTTTTTGATATATTATCCTTTTAATATGGTGCTATTTGTCTATTTTATCTAGATTTTCATATTCTCTGGCATAGAGTTATTCTAATATTTATTATCCTGTTAGAGTCTGTGGAATTTGTAGCATATCCCCTATTTCTTTGCTATTGGTAGTTTTTGTCTTCTGTATTTCTGTTTCTCATTCATCAGTGTGGTAAGAGGATTTTCAATTGTATTCATCTTTTCAAATAGCCAGCTTTTGCTTTATTTATTTTTCTTTATTTATTACCATTTTTCTACTTAATTGGTTTCTATTATCTGTATTGTCCTTTCTCTGGTGCTAGACTTTGATTGTAATTTGCATTTTCTTTACTTTCTTTATGAAGTAAAACCTTATTTCCTTAAGGCTTTTTCTTCTAATATAGGCTCTAAATCAAGCTTGTCCAGCCTGTGGCCCATGGGTTGCATGTGGTCCAGGATGGCTTTGAATGTGGCCCAATACAAATTCATAAACTTTCTTAGAATGTTATAAATTTTTTTGTGATTTTTTTTTTTTTTTTTTTTTTTTTTAGTTCATCAGCAATCATTGTTAGTATATTTTATGTGTGGTCCAAGACAATTTTTATTTTTCCAGTGTGGCCTAGGGAATCAAAAAGTTAGACACCCCTGCTCTACATTTTTATTTAAGCCTTATGAATATGTAAAATGTTAGTATGTTGGTCTTCCTTTCCCTTCAATCCAAAAACAAAATCTCCAGATTTCTTGTGATTTCTTCTTTGAGCCAAGTTACTTATAGGTATGTTGTTTAATTTCAAGAATTGAGGTTTTCACATATATCTTTTTATTATTGATTTAAGTATATTTTTATTGTATTTAGACATCATGTTTTATTTCAAGCCTATTAAATTGATTGGGACTTAATTTATGTCCATAATATGTTACATGTTATAATAATTTTTGAATATTTTTGAACAATGAATATGTAGTTGGTTGTTGTTGAGTCAAATGTTGTATAAATGTCAACTTGATCAAGTTGGTTAATTGTATTATTCAAGTCATCATTATTTCTGTCCATTTATTCTATCAATAATTTAAAAAAGAGTTTTGAAATCTTGAAAAATTGCTTTTTCTATCTAATTTTCTGTATGTATTTTGAAGTTCTCTTATTATGTATATATTTATTTAAGAATGTTATATCCTATTAATGAATTATGCACTTTGTCCTCATAAGATGATCTTTAGAGCATTCCTTTTTATGAAGTCTTTTTCTGATGATAATGCAGCTATTCCAACCTTCTCTTGATGAATGTTCACGTGATATATTTTTCACCCTTTTAAAATCATATCTTTTTGTTTTTTATGTTAATAGAGCATTTTGTGGGTTACTTTCTTTATTATTTTGACAATATTTGCCTCAGTAGAAGCATTTAAATTATATACATTTAAAGTAAACATTGATGTGAGTCGATTTAAATCTACTATACTATGGTTTTGCTTTATTTTTGTAACACATTTTCATTGTTTAATTCCTTATTTCTGCCTATTTTCTGGAGTAATTGAGTCTTTAAAAAGTAATTGCAATTCATTTCCATTATTGATAGTTTAGTTACATTACATTATTTTATTTTATAGTTGTTGCCATAAGTTTGTAGCTTCAAGTATGACAGTCTATTTTCAAATACTATTGTGTCACTTCAAGTATATAATAAGAATATTATAACAGTATATATTTTCATTTCCACTCTTGTCATTTGTCTTATATGTTCATTTGTTGTCAAGTATTTTACTTCAATGTAAATTTTAAAATCACACATTGTTACTTTTGTTTAAGAGTCACTTACTTTTAAATATATTAAGATATGAGGAAATATCCACATATTTACCATTCTCTGCTTACTTTCAGTGGATTCAAATTTTCAACTGATAATCATTTTTTCTTGTTAATTAACATTCTTTATAGAACAAATCTGCTTTGACTTTTGAGATATAATTTTTTAGTATAAATTTCTAGGATTAATGTCATTTTCTCTCACCTTTTCCCAATTGTTTTTTAAATGAGTACTTTCTGTGGAGAAGTCTGCTGTCATACTAATCTCTTCTCCTTCTGTGTCTTTGATCTCTGTCTGCTATTAAGATACTTTTTTTTCTTTTTCAATGTTTTTCAAAAATTTGACTATGATGTGCATTGATGTGTTTTCATTATATTTATTCTCATTTGATTTATTGAATTTCTTTTATTTGTTAGTTCACAGTTTTCATCAAATCAGTGTATTCCTTGGTTAATACTTTTTCAAGTATTTTTTTTTCTCCCATTTAATCCTTATTCTCATTGTTGCCATGTTTTCAAGTACACTGATCTTTTATTTCTGTTTTGTTTGTTTGTTTGTTTAATTTCTGATATTTTTATTTTTGGTGTTCCAGTAATTTACATCAGTAGAACTATTCCCATAGAATGAGTTATGGGTAGAAATGAAACTATTCTTGAACTCTTTTAAAAATAATAATAATAGTTTTGCAGATATGAGTGTAAGGAAGCAGATAACATGAAAAAGAAAGGCAATGTAACATCTTCAAATGAAAACAATAATTCCTCCAGTAAAAGATCCCACTCAAAAAGAAACCCACATGACCCCCCAAAAATTCAAAATTATGATACTAAAGAAGCTCAATGACAAGAGAATTCCAAAAAGCAATAATATAAAATATAAAAAAACTTCAGGATATAAATGAGAAACTTAACAAAGAAATGTGATTTAAAAAATGGAAATTTTGTAACTAAAGAATTCCCTGAATAAATACAAGATATGCTATAATACTTCAACAATAGACCAGATCAAGCAGAGAAAAGAATCTTAGAACTTAAACATAGGTCTTTTGAAATAACCCAGTCAGAAAATGATACAAATTAAAAATTAAAAAGGAACAAAGTCTTTGAGATATATGTAACACCATAAAGAGAATAAATATATAAATTATCTGTTTCATTTAAGACAAAGAGAGGGTGAAAGAGTTTGAAAATCTATTTAACAAAATAATAGATGAAACCTTCTCAAGTCTAGCATTAGATTTAGACATTAGATACAGTAGGCCCAGTGATTCCTGGATTCAATTCAAATTTTTTTCTCTACAGCATATTGTAGTCAAACTGTCTAAGGTCAATAACAGACTAAAAAATTATAAAAACAGCAAAAGAAAAGTGTTTAGTTACCTATAAAAGAGTCTCCATCAGACTAATAGAGGATTTTTCAGCAGAAAGTTTACAGACCAGAAGAGAATTGGATGATATGTTCAAAGTTTCAAAAAAAAAAAAAAAAAACAAACAAACCCAAATCCTGCCACTCATGGATACTCCATCCACAACAACCTTCCTTTGGAAAAGAAGAAATAAATTTTTTCCCAGACAAGCAAATGATGAGGGAATTTATTATTACTAAATAGGTCTTGCAAGAAATGCCCAAGGGAGTCCTAAACCTGGGCATGAAAGGATAACATTTACCACTATGAAAACACATGAAAATATAAAACCTATTGATAAAACAAACACACAAATGTGGAAAAGTGTCAAGTAATACTACCACAGAAAAGTAGCAAACCACAATGACTAACAATAAAGGAAAAAGAAAGGAACAAGAACATGTAAAAAACAACCGGAAAACAAATAAAAATATGATAGAAACAAACCACCCATTTTAATAATAACCTTGAGTGTAAAAATAATAGATTATCTATTTAAAAGATACAGTCTGGCTGAATGGTTTTAAAAAATGTGACCCAACTATATGCTGCCTAAAAGAAACACACTTTACCTGTAAACATATACTGAAAATGAAAAGATGAAAAATGATATTCTACACAAACAAAAACCAGAAGCAAACAGGAGTAGGTATTATGATATCAGATAAAACAGACTTTGAGTCAAAAAATGGTTTTTAAAAAAGAATGAAGGTCATTCTATAATGATAAATAGATTAATCCAAAAAGAAGATATAACAACTTTAAATACATATGTACCCAATACTGGAGGACACAGATTCATAAAGCTATGAATATATAAAGCTATGAAAATGACTATAATAGATCTAAAGAAAGAGATAGACTCTTAATACAATAATAGTGGGGAACCCAATACCACATTCTTAGCCTTAGAAAAATCATATAGAGAGAAAATAAACAAAGAAACATTGGACTTAAGTGGGTTTTTGACTAAATGTACGTAAGAGACATTTGCAACATTTTTTATTAAATAACTGCAGAATACACATTCTTCTCATCAGTAGATGAGACATTCTCCAGCAATGGCCATATGTTAGGCCACAAAATGAACCTCAACAAAATTTTAAGTATCAAAATCATACCAAGTATCTTCTTAAACCAAATAGAATAAAAGTAGAAATCAACAGCAAGAGGAACTTTGGAAATTGTGTAAATACAAGGAAATTAAACAAAATGTTTCTGAATAATCATTGGCACATAAAAAATTTAAGACAGAAATTTTAAAAAATTCTTGAAACAAATTAAAATAACAATTCAACATACCAAATCCTGTGAGACACAACAAGTGATAAGGAGGGAATTAATAGCAATAGGCATCTATATCAAAAAACCAGAATGATTTCAAACAAACAATGCAATGATACACGTCAAGCAAATATAAAAGCAAAAAACAAAAACAAAAAACAAAACAGAAAAAACACCCAAACCCCCAATTAGCAGAAAAAAGAAATAAAGATCAGAGTAGAACTAAACAAAATACTTAAAAGCAACATAAGGAATACATGAACTGAAAAGTTGGTTCTTTGAATAGATAAACAAAATTAATAAGCCAGCACTAGACTAAACAAGAGAAGAGAGAAGATACAAATAAACAGAATCAGAAATAAAAAAGGAGACATTACAACTGATATTACAGGAGTGCAAATGATTATTAGAGACTATTAAGAACAACTGTATACTAACAAACTGGAAAATCTAGAGGAAATGGCTAAATATGTGGAAACATACAACCTACCAAGACTGAATTAGGAAGAAGTAGAAAACCTAATAGACCAATAATGATTAGTCAGATTGAGTCAATAATATAAAGCCTGCCAACAGCAACAACAAAAAAGCTCAGTATTAATGGCAGAATACTACTAAACATATAAAAAAGATTAATACTAATCTGTTTGAAACTATTCCAAAAAATTAAAAAGTAAGGAATTCTCTTTAACTCATTCTATGAGGCCAGCATTACGCTGGCCTCAACCGGATTACAAAGATGCAACCAAAAAAAAAAAAATATTGCATTGCAATATCCCTGATGAACATAGATGCAAAAATCCTCAATAAAATACTAGCAAACTGAATCCAACAACGCATTAAAAAGATGATATAGCATGATCAAGTGGGATCTATATAAAGGATGCAAGGATATTTTCATGTATGCAAATCAATAAATATCATATATTACATCAACAGAATAAAGGACAGAAACTACAAGATCATCTCAATAGACACAGAAAAAAATTGATAACATTTATTACCCCTTCATGATAAAAAGTGTCAACAAACTAGGCATAGAAGGAACATACATCAAAATAATAAAGTCTGTAAAAGATAAACCCACAGGTGAGATCATACTAGAAAAAAAAAGTCGAAAGTCTTTCCTCTAAGAACTTCTAAAAGACAAGGATGCCCCCGCTTTCACCACTTTTATTCAACATAGTACTGGAACTCCTATCCAGAGCAATTAGATAAGTTAAAAAAAGAAAAGGAGTTCGCATTTGAAAAGTGGAACTGAAATTGTTGCTTTTTACAGACAGCATGACCTTATGTTTAAACAAACAGACAAACAAAAGACTCCACCAAAAAAACTCTTAGTTAGAACTGATAAACTAAGTAAATTTGCAAGATACTATGTTGACATACAAACATTGGTACAGTTTTTGTAAAACCATAATGAAATAACAGAAAAAGAAATAGAGAAGGGAATCTTATTTACAATTGCTATGTGAAAAATAAAATACCTATGGATAAATTTAACCAAAGAGGTAAAATATCTCTACAAGGAAAACTACAAAACAGTGATGAAATAAATTTTAGAAAACATAGACAAATGGATTGGGCCTGGTGGCTCATGCCTGTAATCCCAGCATTTTGGGAGGCCGAGATGGGTAGAACATATGAGGTCAGGAATTTGAAACCAGCCTGGCCAACATAGTGAAACCCCATCTCTACTGAAAATACAGAAATTAACCAGCCATGGTGGCTCGCATCTGTGGTCCCAGGTCCTCGGGAGGCTGAGGCAAGAGAAAGAGAATCACTTGAATGCAGGAAGAGGATGTTGCAGAGAGCTGAGATCATGCCACTGCACTCCAGCCTGGTCAACAGAGTGAGACTCCATCTCAAAAAAATAAAATAAAATAGAAAAAAAAGAAAACCATAGAAAAATGGAAAGACATCCTATAATCATGGATTAGAAGAATTAATATCATTAAAATGACTATACTTCTGAAAATACTCCACAGATTTAATGCAATTCCTATCATAATACCAACTTCATCTTTCACAGGAAAATAAAGATTATACCTAAAGTTTATATGGAACCAAAAAGAGGCTGAATAACAAAAGCTATCCAGAGCAAAAAGAACAAAGCTAGAGGCATCACAGTAAGTGATTTCAAAACATAGTACAAGACTATAGTAACCAAAACAGCATGTTATTAGTATAAAAACAGACACATGGATCAAAAGAACAGAGTCAGAAATAAATACAAGTATTTACAACTGACTCATCTTAACAAAGCTGCTAAAAACATACTTTGGGGAAAGGGCACCCTCTTCAGTAAATGGTGCTGGGAAAACTGAGTAATCACGTGTAGAAGAATAAAACGACTCCTATCTCTCACTATATGCAAAAGTCAACTCAAGGTGGATAAAAACCTAAATGTAAGACCAAAGACTACACATAAAAGTGGTAGACATTCAAGGTGATGGATACCCAACAAACTCTGACTTAAATGTTATACAGTCTACGCATGTAACAAACAATCACATATACTACATAAATATATAAAATATTACTTATTAATAAAAGAAAAAAATTGTCTTTTTTCTATCCCATTCTACTGAATGGGTCCAGATGTAATGACGTATTGTAGATATAAGAATACCAGTACCCAAAACTGTGCTCCAAATGCTGCTAACCACCAAAATGAACCAGAACTTCTTGGAGCAATGACTGCTTTCAGAAATGAGACAGGAAAAGTAAAAAATAAGCCTAGAAATTTTTGCTACACTGAAAAGAGGAAAAAAAGCTAATATATTGATGAAGGTGTATCAAAATTTTACAGGTGTCGACGCAGCTTACAGCTTAGATAGACAATATTTGAACAATTTGAGTATCACAACAATAATGACAGTTAAAATTTTTATAAATTGTGTAGAAAGAAAAAGAATCTTTGAAACTACAATTATTCACAGAATTGTGAAGAGATGAAAATACTTTTCTTAAAAAAAGTTATTTTTAATTATTATGGAAAAATAGATAAATATTGAAGGAACTATAGAATTAGAATATTACCAAATTGCAATTACTTTTGTAATAATTATAATCCTCCAGGTAAGAAACATCAATGGATCATTTGGTGAAAATTAAGGTGTGTGTGTGTGTGAATTTGCAGATAAGTAATTAATTACAAAGGAAAAATCAATGCTAGTATAAAATGGAAAACAATATGATGAAACCATCTTAAGTGATCAGATTTAAGATCAAAGAGCTTAACTACAAGGAACCACTTGGAAAGCAACAACTATAATGAGAAAATATCTGACCAGAGAATTAGCAGCTTCTCAGTCTTAGAAAGTCAGAATTTGAAACTTAAGTTCTGTGCAGTTGGCACATCTTGACAAGCACTTCGGGAACTCCAACGAAATAAAGGCAGGCCAATGTTTTAGGAGTAAGGGCCTTTCTCTCAATGTAGAGCTACATTGTAGGTATAATGCAGCAAATGTAGATTTACGCTAATAAATTCTGAAACAAAGCCTTCACAGTGTAAAGGAGATTCACCAAGAATTTAACTTGCAGGTAGAAAAATTCTACACTCTTAAGATGAAGATACAATCAAGACTTCCTACAGCATGTTATCTATAACATTTAGCATACAATTAAAACTTACTAGATATATGAGGAAGCAGAAAAACATAATCTACATCAAAGAAGAAAACAAATGAATAGAAAAAGATACTCAGATACCATGTTCATTGAAATTGATAGACAAAGACTTTAAAATAGCCGTGATAAATATGCTAAATTATGTATCAATAAATTAACATAATGAACATAATAGTGAAGACATATGGAATTTCAGGAGAGAGATTAAATATCTTTAAAAACTACCAAACAGAAATCTTAAAACTAAAAATGAAAAATATTTAAAAGAAAATTGTTCAACGGGATAGATGGCAGATAGGGCATCTCAGAGAAAAGAATATGTGTTCTTAGAGACGAGTTAACAGAAGTTGTTTAATCTGAAGTACCATGTGATGGTTAATTTATCAACTTGACTGGATTTGGGATACCTAAGTAGCTGATAAAGCATTATTTCTGGGTGTGTCTATGACCTTGTTACCAGAAGAATCTAGTGTTTGAGTTGATGGACCAAGTGGAGAAGATCTGCCTTTAATGAAGGTAGGCACAATCCAATTGACTGAGAGCCTGGATGGAACACAAAGTCAGAAGGAAGGTGAATTTTCTCTCTCTCTCTTCTGAAACTGGGACACCCTTCTCCTGCCCTTGCACATCAGAACTCCAGGATTTCTGGCCTTTAACTCTGAGACTAGAATCAGCAACACCCACGATTCTCAGGCCTTGGACTTTGGAATGAGAGTTATACCATCAGATCCACTGGTTCTGAGGTCTTCATACTAAGACCGAGCCACACTACTGGCCTCATTGTTTTTCCGGCTTGCATACAGCTTATCATGGGACTTCCCAGCCTTCATAATTATGTGATCTAATTTTCCTAATAAGTCCCCTATCCATTTATCTATCTATCTATCTTACTGGTTCTGTCTCTCTGGAGGACCCTAATATACATTTTAATACCAGAAGTGGTTCTAAAAGAACCTAATTTTAAAAGTGAGTTTTTGCAATTCACTTTGGTGTTTCTTGAGTTTATTTCCTAATCTTATTAGACTTTAAAATACAAAAAAAAAAAAAAAAAAATCTGCTTCCAATGGTACTGATAATCTGTGGCATGCCTGTTAATAGAGATACACAAAATACCTGCATTGAATACCTAAACACCACTTGTAAGTGGCAAGGAATTTGATGACTCTGTAAATGGAACTTTCAAACATTTAGGAAAAACTAAGGAATATAATGATTTCAGTTGTTTCTAATATCATTCCACAAATTGATGAAAAAAAAAAAAAAAAAGGGCAGCTCAGATAATCAAATTTCCCCTCACATCAGTAGCCTAAAAGCTTCTATATGTCCTAAGGGAGAATCTCTTTTCCTGTAGCCACAGGGTCAAAATAAGCCTTAATCATGCAATTGGCAGAATTACAATGAAAATTAAGCCCTTAGCCTAGCAGGTGTCTACTATTCAAGACAGGGCATTGGTTGGAAAAAAAAAAAAGTGGTATCTTATAAGTTGGAATGAGATGTGAAAAGACCCTGATGAAGCTTGGAACAATAAACTCCTAAATTCTGACTGTTTTTTTTTTTTTTGGTCAGTGAAAGTGGCAAAAAAAACAAAAAACAAAAAAAACAAAAACTTCCGCATACACAATGATATCAGCCTTTCCACATCTGTCTTTTGGGATTATATCTGTGTTGCCTGAGGAAGTAGTAAGGGCCTTCCCTAAGGCCGTTGACAAGAAAGATAATGCTGTTTTTCCTCAGGACCCACTAACATCACCCGTGTTTGCTTCTCTACCTCTAACTAGATTCAAGTCCTAGCAGGTTCCTAAAAGTGAAATACAAAGTGTGACTTGTGAAGAAGTGCATAACACTTGAAAAATAAGCACTTGAATTTTCTAATTTATGCAAGCAGAAATAGGGGGAACATGTGTGGAAATGGATATTACAAGTGTGAAATAATAGTGGAAGGAACATAAAGTTGGACCAGGCTGAATTAACTGAAAGAGGCCCACTAAGCAAGAATTCTGCATTTAATATTGCAGCTCAAGTCATTAGAAAAGATGTTAACAGTTTGTTTGTTTGGTTGGTTGGTTAATTGGCTAAAACATGAATGAAAAAATGACGTACTACGAGCAAGGAGAAGATACACAATCTCCTTTGATTTAACGTAGAGAAAGAGATGAAAAGGCTTAGGGAGATTGGAATGAAAGAATACAGTTTTCACTTAAACCTGCTTACCACACTGGGAAGCTCCAAAAGGCATACTTTTCACCAATACATTAAAAAGTAGATTTCTGAGGGGAACCCCAGAACTCTATGATTGCTATTCTCCTTAGGCCAGAGTTACAGTGAGAATTGAAGTCACTCAACTGGAAAACCTAAATGCAATGTGAATAATTGTATACCAGGGTGTCAGCAAGCAAGTGGCAGCTTACCAAATGCAAGGTGAGCATAGTTACCATAATGAAGAGCAGAGGCAAAGCCACAATTAGACAAGATTGACTCATATAGACTTGTGGCATTGGCAAGTTACTCATGGTACTCCTAAATAGTGAAATAGATAGAAAACCTGTTAAATCCTTACTTGATCTGTGTAGCAGCAACCTTTAAGTCAAATGAACAAAAGTCTAACTCAAATCTAAAAATGAAGAATCATAGCCCCTCAAAGAATTCCCTGACTTGAGCAAGTTTTCCAAGTCACAATCTCTTAAATGAAGAAGAGGGTGAGTCCTCTAGATGAATAAATTTTTGATAGTACACAAGTCAGAATAGGGGGCTATAAAGGGCAGGTGATGAATGGAGTTTTAGCCCAGGTATGACTCATTGTGTGTACAACGTTTATTTATCCAATTTCAAAATGCATAATTGTGATAGACCTACTAAGCAGCTGTCAGTTGTCAGTGTTCCTACATTTGTTCCCTAACCTGTGGGATGAGGGTTATTATGTTGCAAAAAGCCAAATAGAAGCCATTAGAGCTTCCTCTATCCAGTAAAATAGTAAATCAAAAGCAATACGGCATTCCTGGATCGACTGCAGAGATTAATGCTACCATCAAGAACTTGAAAGGTGCAGGGGTGGGGATTCCCACCACTTCTTCATTCCATCTCCTATCTGGCTTGTGCCAAAGACAGATGGATTCTGAAGAATGGCATGATTATCAAGAGTTTAACCAAGTAATGACTCTAATTGCAGCTCTGTACCAGTTGTGGTTTCATTGCTTGAGCAAATTAACATATCTCTTGGTACCTGGAATGCAATTATTGGTCTGGCAAATGTTTTTTGTTTGTTTGTTTGTTTTTTCCTCCATATCTGTCTGTAAGGTCCACCAGAAGCAGTTTTCTCTCATCTGGCATGACCAGCAATACCCCTTTAGTGTCCTCCCCTAGAGGTATATTAACACTCCAGCCCTATTATAATTTAATTAACAGGGATTTTGATCATTTTTTCCCTTCCACAGGATTTCACACCAGTTCAATACATTGATGACATTAGGCTGATTGAACCTAATGAGCAAAATATAGCAATCACTATGGACTTACTAGTAATACATTTGCATGTCAGAGGGTGGGAAAAAAATCTGACTAAAATTTAGGGGCTATCAATTTCACTGAAACTTCTAGGGGTTCAGTGGTGAAATTTCTAGGGGCATGTCAAGATATACCTTCTAAGGTGGAGGTTAAATTGTTACATTTGGCCCCTTCTACAACCAAGAGGCACCTGCCTAGTGGGCCTATTTGGATTTTGGAGGCAACGCATTTCTCACTTGTGTGTGTTTCTCTGGCCCATTTATTGACTGAGCAGAAGAACTGCTAGTTTTGTCTAGAGTCCAGAACAGAAGAGGGCTCTGCAACAGGTCCAGGTTGCTGTGCAACCTGCTGTGCCATTTGGGCCATCTGATCCAGCAGATTCAGTGATATTTTAAGTATCACTGGCAGATAAGGATGCTGTTTGGACTCTTTATCAAGTCTCAATAGATAAATTGCAGAACAGGCCTCTAGGATTTTGGAGCAAGGCCTTCTTTATTTGCCAATAACTACTCTCCTTTTGAGAGGCAGCTCTTGGGCCTGTTACTGGGTCTTAGTAGAAACTAAACACTTAACCACGGACCACCAGGTTACCAGGCAACCTGAGTTTCTTGTTATAAATTGAGTGTTATGTGATTCACCAGGCCATCAAGTTGGGTGTGCACAGTATCATTTCATCATCAAATGTAAATGGCATATCTGTGATTGGGTCTGAGCAGGTCCTGAAGATACAAGTAAGTTACATGAAGAAATGGCCCAAATGTCAATGGTTCCTACCCAAACAACACTACCTTCTCTCCCAGCCTGCACCTAGGCCTCATAGGGAGTATCCTATGATCAGTTGAGAGAGGAAGAAAAGACTAAGGCCTAGATTACATATGGTTCTTTGCAATGTTCAGGCACCACCCAAAAATAGACTGCTGCAGCATTACAGCCTCTTTCTGGAACCTCTCTGAAGGACAATGGTGAAAAATAATATTTTCAGTGGACAGGAGGACTTTGGGCAGTGTCCCTGGCTGTGTACCTTGCTTGGAAGGAAAAATGGTCAGATGTGTGATTATATACCAATTCATGGGTTGTAACCAATGGTTTGGCTAGATGATCAGGAATTTGGAACAAACATGTTAGAAAACTGTTGACAAAGAAATGTGGGAAGAGCTCTCTCTCTTTACCCTACTGGTTTTGTCTTTCTGGAGAGCCTTGACCAATAAACACAAATAGAAAGAAACATTGAAAGAAATGTACAGAGCCTGAATGAATTAAAGGATAATAACAAGAAGGTTAAAGTACATAATTTTTGAAAAGGAGAGGAGAAAATGGGGAAAATATTAAAACTGGCTAAAATTTTCAGAAAATTTTAAAAATATTTACTAACACTTTAAGAAGAAAGAAAACTCAATTAAATAAATAAAATAAAAATCATGTGAGGGTCACTACAGAGTCAAACTACTAATAATAAGACATAAACTTGAATCGGGTTCACTATTTACCATTTTTGGGGGAGTATCACAGGAAGAGCACAGTTACACCACTTCAAACTCTATGTGTAGCAGGTCACAACCTACTCTTGTGTGTTTAGATGTGTATGGAATACCTGTGTATGTTAGTGAAAGCTGTTTACTGTAACAAAAGTGAAAACAAGATTCTTTACATCTGGGCCCTCTACGGATCACTAAAGAAGTTCCTGTCACCCGCTTTTTCTGAGCATGCATCTGTCTACTTGGCTAACTTTTAACATGTATATTTTTAGGTTATATAAATTCTTAACTAGCTTGTCTCATTGAGATTGTATGCATCATTATATGTGACATTATTGTAACTACTGTGTGATCAGTACAATTCCTATAAGAAATACTGCTTTAAAAATATAAGTAAGTAACGTGCTGACGGGTGACCTATATCCCACGTTAGTGGGCGGGTGGTCACTGTATTTATAGAATCTTTAAAACAACTATGTGTTTATGTATGTGCATGTGTATATATATGTGTGTGTGTATGTATATACATATATATATATATATATATATATATATATATATAGAGAGAGAGAGAGAGAGAGAGAGAGAGAGAGAGAGATGGAGATTAACTCTTGTAGCCCAGGCTGGAGTTCAATGGCACCATCTTGGCTCACTGCAACTTCCACAACCTGGGTTCAAGCAATTCTCCTGGTCAGCCTCCCGAGTAGCTGGGATTGCAGGTGCCTGCCACGATGCTTGGTTAATTTTTTTTTTTTTTTTTTTTTTTTGTATTTTTAATAGAGACAGGGTTTCACCATGTTGGCCAGGCTGGTCTCGAACTCCTAACCTCAGGTAATCCACCCGCCTTGGCCTCCCAAAGTTCTGAGATTACAGGCGTGAGATACCATGCCCAGTCAAAACAAGTATATTTTTAACAAATTAAACTGAATAAAGGCACAATTAAAAACTGTCAAAAAATAAAACAAATAAAACTGTCAAATAGAAGAAAGCATCTTAAAGGAGCCAGTAAAGAAAAGTAAGATAATGCATGCAGTGAAAAAACAATAAACATTTCCCACGAGAAGTAATGAAAGGCAGAAACCAATGAAATGATATATTAAAATACTTTCAAAAATGAGAAACAAACCCATCTACCTTGAATATTTTAATAGTAAAAGTATCCTTCAAAATGAAGGTGACATGGAAAAACTTTAGATTAAAAAGCCCAAAAGAATTTGTTACTAATTGACCAGCAATCTAAGAGCCACTACAGGAAGTTAATCAGGTTGAAGAAAAGTGAGACTGAAAACAATTCTGAGATATAAAGTTCTTGCATTTTATGTGAAGTGGTAGGTATTAATTCAAGGTAGATTAAAAGTTAAGGAAGCATATTATAATTTCTAAAATAAGCATGATAAAACTAACTGAAAAGGTTAATAAAATTCCATTTAGGAGGTAAAATGGAATGATAACAATAGTCTATTATTTTAAAATAAAGCAAATAAAAGGAGAAAAAATGAGACAAAGTACAGAGATAAAAAAAAAGAAGACAAATAACAAGAGAGTCTAATTAAACCCAAACATATCAACAATTATGTTATTATAAGTAGACTTACTGATACAATTAGGAGTCAGAGATTCTCAAACTGAATAAATAAGGCAAACTCATTTAAAGGCAGTTTACAAGAGATGCATTTTAACTATGCAAACACAGGAAAGTTGAAAATAAAAACATGAGAAAAGACATACTGTGTAAATGCAGAGCATAATAAAGCTGATATTGCTGTGCTAATAGCAGACAAAGTAGGTTTCAAGACATAGGTTAATATCAGATATTAGGACCATCTTAATGATATCAGTCTGTTTAACAAAAGGGTCTAAAAATATTTAATTTTGTATGTGCTGAATAACAGAGCTTCAGCAAAACATGAAGCAATAGCAGGCAGAACTAAAATGAAAAACTAAATAAATCTACAATTATTGTTTGAGGAACACACTGTACAGTTTTATTTACATAACTTTCTAGAACATCAAATATTTATTTAATCTGAGGGAAATCCCAATAGTGGTTGCTCTTGATAGGGGTTTGACTCCAAAAGGACAAATAATATTTTCTCAGTGTAATGCAAATTTTGTTTGGTTTTGATCAGGATGGTGGTTTTGTGGGTCTACAAATTTGTCAAACTCCTCAGGCTATACATTTATCTGTGCGCTTTATAGCGTGAAAATTCTATCTCAATGTAACCTCAAAGCACTGCCCAGTGTTCTATATAATACCATTTTGTCAGTCACCACATCAATATTGGATTACCTATATGTTTGTATGTATAAGTTCTTCTGTTGAAATTTTAGAATCCTGCCTGAATTACTTACTTACTTTTACAATTCTGCAGTGCCTGGCTTGATTTAGATAATAAGTATCAATTAAGCAAATAAAAATGAACTATAAATATTAAATTAAACATTTGCAATATCATCAACTTTATTTTGTGTTTTAGAGTGAGGTTGGCAAACAATGGTCTAGGGGCTAAACTCAGCCCACTGACTGTTTTTGGATGACCCACAGCTGAGTGTGATTTTTTACATTTTAAATTATTGTGAAAAAAATCAAAAGAGGAAAATATTGTATGATGTGAAAAATTATATGAAATTCCTACTTACGTCTATAAACAGTATTTTATTAGAACACAGGATAGTTGAAAATAAATGGATGAGAGAAGTTATACTATGCCAACACTGAGCATGATAAGGCCGATATGGTTATACCAGTATCACGTAAATATGGGGAAGTTATAAAGGTACAATTTGAAAGTTCTGCTGACAGTGGTGGGATAGAGCCCAGGAATCTGGATGGTAGCAAGCCCTCAGGTCCTCTGTAAATAAAGAAGAAAAAAAATGCTGTAGAGTAATTGGAATAACAAAATAATTCCTAATTATGACCCATAAATATAATTAGCTATTTCATAAAATACAGTGATCGATTGGGGGGGGGAGTAACACATGGAATTAGCAGGAGGAATATAAGTGATCATTCAGGTTACAAGAGTGGATAGAATTTGGAAGGCTCTGAGATAAAGAGATAACTGATTTCTGCCTACAAGGTTTCAGCAGCTCTGCAAAGATGAGATTTATAAATACTTTATAAATTAAAGAAATTAACTGCAGCATTACTAAACTGAAAGTGCCACCTACACTACTTGCACAGTTTTCTATTAATAGTGCTTGAAGTATGAGCTGCCAAGGTCTTGGAATAAATTATTATGGGATTAGAGCTTGCAGAGATAAGTTATTGCCTCTTCTACGCACATTACTTGTAGCAAGAAAATGCCATATTTGGAGTCAATCTTTTGTAGAATACAAAAGCTACGTACAGTTACAATGACATAAGAGCTTAGATATACAGTCTTATTAATGTTTTATAGAAACAGGGTGGAGAAGATAAAATGGATAATAATTTAAATAAAGAAGAGATAGTTCTTCTGTACTTTTTGCTTCTTTTTTGAGCTCACATCTATTTCTAAAAGTAGAAGCAGGTATTCCTTGCTTTAAAAGAAAGTGATTATTTGATGGCATTATTTATTAAGATTATTTATTAAGAAGGGAATATATTTAGCATTAATTACATGAAAGATTATTGTTGAAATATGTTGAGGTCCACATTTAATAAATTCAGATATATTTCTGCAATGTAGGATAAAGGGAGGTTTAAGATCGGGATTATCTAGCAATAATTAATATAATGATTATAACTCAAACTGGCAAATAACTAACCCACTGGAAATTGCCTAATCAAAAGGATTTTTTTTTTTTTTTTTTTTTTTTTGAGACAGAGTATCACTCTATTGCCCAGGCTGGAGTGTAGTGGCCCCATCTTGGCTTTCTGCAACCTCCACCTCTCAGGTTGAAGTGTTTCTCTTGCCTCCGCCCCCTGAATAGTTTGGATTAAAGGCATATGCCATCATGTCTGGCAATTTTTTTGTATTTTTTTTAGTAGAGATGGGGTTTCACCATATTGGCCATGTTGGTCTTGAACTCCTGGCCTCAAGTGATCTGCCCGTCTCAGTCTCTGAAAGTGCTGGGATTACAGATGTGAGCCACCACTCCTGGCCTGAAAGGGCAGTTTATGACTAGAGTGGAATATAAGGGTACTTCATAGTTCATGAGGGCCTCCTGTGGCTAGGACTCAGAAAAATAAGTGGAACCGCTGATACGATTGTCATCAGTTTTTTCTCTACAATTATTACCTGGGCCTGTTCAGTCTTACTGATGACCAATTTCGTATGGTAGCTGAAAAAAACTGCCTTCAGCTTTCAAGTTTAGAATCCTTTATAGTAGAGGGGTGTCATAACAGAGATTAAATGTCTAGAATCCTTGCTAAGGAACTATTTGGCCTACACCATCCCTAATCTAACCTCAACAGGTTTCACATCCCTTCTACTGTGTCCAGATGGAGAGGTCTTAATGTTCTAATTTGACAGGAACTCACTAGTTAAACCAGAACAAATTCACAGAGCATTAGCTCTCTAAATGAGGTTCCTTCATCCATAAATTAAGAATATTTGATGACCTTGTGTGAAATAATATATCTACATAGATATTGGTCTCTGCCCCCAGTCCTTGGCACAGAGCTCCTAAAACTCGTAATTTCCTGAATGATAGAAGTGCTAAGCAGGATCTTTTTCTCTAATGTTTGGTCTTTAATCCCCCCAATTCCTACACAGAGCTTCTGAGTCCTTGGCGTTTCCTGGATAATAAGAGCATATCTCATTCAAATGAAGCAAATCTTGGTGAGCTCTTGGATGGGGGTTTGTTACCAGAAAGACCAAGCCATGATGTGAAGCTTGGAGCTCCCCATTCTCTGGGGAGGAGAGAGTGGCTAGAAAATTAGTTAATAATCAATCATGCCTAAGTGATGAAGCCTCAAAAAATCTTTGAAACATGGTGTTCAGAGAGTTTCTAGGTTGACAAATACATCTGCATGACAGAAGAGTGACTCACCCCAACCACATGGGAACAGAAGCTCCTGTGTTTGGGACCCTTTCATACTGTGCCCTATGTGTTTCTTCATCTGGCTATCATCTGTATCCTTTATTATATCCTTCTTTATTAAACTAGTAAACATTTCACAGAGTTCTGGGAGCCATCATACCAAATTAGTCAAACCCAAGAAAACAGTTTTGAGCATTCCAATTTATAGGTGATAGGTCAGAAGTATAGGTGACAAATATCTCCATGTCAGAACTGAATTATAGGACACATAGCTGATGTCTGCTGGAGACTCTGCTGTCAGAAGCATTGTGTTGAGTGGTCTGTGAGAATAATAAAAGTACTTTGCTCTTTTCCCTATTTCTATAATCCCTAGTTATGACTTTATAGGATTGTTTGGCAGAAAAATAAAATTTTGCATATTTACTGAATACTTGTAATTTTTTGGTGCTAATCATATGAACTTCGCTTCAATATTTAGAAAATTTCTTTCTTTATATTCTAAAAAGAATATAAAATTCTTCAATATTTAGAAAAAATCTGTTTCTTTATGGTTGTTGTCGAGACACTACACTCCCTCATGCACTATAGAAGTTAAAAAATTTGCTAAATTCTGACAGAGTTTCCATAACACATATAATCTACGTGGGTCAATAAGGGGAATTCACCAAGGACTGTGCATCACAATGGAGAGTTATAAATAGAAACAGAGTAAACTAATTTTGGTCTTGGGCCATGGCAGCTCAACTAGCTACTTCAGAATGAATTTATTCTAGTTAATGATGGCATCTATGGCAGTATTCAGTATCTGTTACACTGTGTCTTCCCTGACCAGGTTTAATGATCCTAGTTATTACCATGGTTTTTGCTTCCACTTGTGTCAAAGCCTGACTCTTCTAGCTTCCTAGTACTATCTTTTCAATGGAAACATGTAAACTTAAAAAATTTTTAGTAAATTTCTTTGCTGCTTAGGCAGAAAAGATTTTGATCCATTTGCATTGGTTTCTTTTGCTTACATATTAGAATTCTAGATATATATTGAGAAAGTGCTCATAAAATGCCATTTATTGATGTTGATTGGATGCCTTTTATTTATAGCCCTCAATCCACCAAACTAGAAAGACACTGAGAAAGTAACAAGAATATGAGCTTAAGTCCACATTAAACTAATATCTGGATGCATTTGTCAGGATTCTTTGAAAGGAGCACTAAAGATTTATGCATTTAACTTGATGTGCAATTTACCTCAAAAACAACAATGACAAAGTCACTGAAAACAACTATTGAACTCTGGCTCATAATATGCATGTTGAAGTACGTGTAAATGATACGGACAGGAGGCAGGGAAATATTTGGTAGAAGAGGGTGGACCCCAGTGAGGGCCACACCCTCAAGCCTGGGACCATGGCCCAAAGTGAGAACATGAATTCCTGTTTTCCCACTTGAATGCTGTTTTTGGCCTGCCCTGCCTGCATCCTGTACCCATAAAAACTCCAGGCCCCACTGGCAGAGTGGTGGAGTGGCAGAGAAGGAGAGAAGAGAAAAAGCAACCAGATGTCAGAGAGAAGCAGCTTGACTTCAGGGGGACAGCTTGACGGTAGGAATTTGGGGAAGAGTTTGGTGGGGGATGGCCAAACTGCAGGGTAGACCACTTTCCCACTCCATTCCCTTTCCAGTTCTCCATCCCACTGAGAGCCACTTTTATGAGCAATAAAATCCCCTACATTTACCATCTTCAATTCGTTTGTGCAACCTGATTCTTCCTGGACGCTGAACAAGAGCCTGGGATACAGAGAGCTGTCACACTGAGCTGTTAAATACTCAGCCGTCCGCGGACAGCAAAACTAAGAGAGTGCACTATAACACTCCCTCCAAGGCGTCAGGGGTCATGGGTAGCCCCCTGGATGTTGCCGCGGGTCCAGCACGGGATCCTTCCTGCCACTGCCCAAAGGCACTCACCCCAGCTCCTCTACCTGTTCACCTGTGTGCTTCCCCTCCTATGAGGGGCTGAAAACTGTGGGCTGAGTAAATGAACCACCCTGTTCACAAGTCCCATGAAGTGGTTAGGGGAACTCCCGCATTTCAAAAATACGTAGACTGATATCTACGTATGCATATTTGAAGTGCATCAAAAATAAAATAAATAAATTGCTCCTTAGAGGCATGTTTAGATACATCAAGATGAAGAGATATCTGATAAAAGTAAATATATTAAATGTTAATTGCAGAGTTGACAGTGTATATATGAATTCTTAGTGTGAAATTATTTCAACATTTCTATATGAAAATTATTCTAACGAAATGATAGAAAACATGAACACCTTTTGAATCAGCACAATCTAACATGAAGGATCCATTCTCAGTGAATATTTCTATGCACTTGAGAATTTAGAAGAATCTGTTCTTACTAGTTTTATGAAAGCGTTTTACATTGCTTTAAATTAATTTAACTTCAGATCTCTAGTTCGATGATTGCTTATAGTGGGCAATCTTAAATGTGCCTTTCAGTTTTTTTCATTTCACTGTGAATAGGTAGGAATTTTAAAATACAGAGGAGCAAAATTCTGAAATATAAATTATCTGTGTACTCACTACACTGAGATATTTAGGATAAATTTTTATGAATTTGTTTTAGAAATGCCGTTTTAAAAGTTGAAGAAACTAAAGCAAATATATGGGAAGCATTTATTATCTTTGTCATTTAATTGATTTGGTCAGAAACGTTACTTCTTAAAATGCAAATTTATCATTTTGCACCTGAACTTTATTGTGACAAATATTTGTTTTTATCCTTCATATTTCTCATTGACCTATTCCATGGGTATTTTATGTTCTATTGATTTTCTCAGCTAGTAGAATATTGTACATGTAGTTTATAATATAATAATATTGGATTGTACTGTCTCCGTAGCTTAGAGACTGAAATGTTTATTAAGTACTATCTGATAGGTACCACTATGAATAGAGCCAGAAAAAAAAAAAAAAAAAAAAAAAGATAAAGAGAAATAAAACTTACTTTAAAACATATTAAATAGGTCATTTTGTTGAATGGTTGAGATAGGTAACTTATCTGAGCCCCAGTTTTCTAACTTTAACAGCTTTAAGAGGCTTAAAATAAAATACTTGTAACACCTCAACTGACATGTGCTCAGTAAATCTAAGTGGTAGTTGCTATTGTATATTATATGTAATTTATACATTGTTAGGATATTGGCAGACAAAAATGTACAATAAAAGCCTTTAAAATAAGTTTTAACATTTTCCCATAAATATTTTTACAGTTATGTTTTTATTAAGTCTCTTTTCATTGATAATGCAATATTGGTATTTTCAGCTCAGACAAGTTCTGACTCAAAAACAATTTTTGTTGAGTCTCGGTTAATGAAAACTTTGTTACTTAAGAATCTAAAATAATAAAACTCACCTAATGTTTTGGATTGTTTGGTAAGACATCATTCTTTTACCCCTTTACTGGACTAGGTAATCCAATTGTGTGTAACAAGTCATTAATTAAAGCAAAGGCTATGTTACTCAAATTACAGAACTTTTTTAGTTTCTTTTTAAACTAAAAGTTTTCCTTTTGTCACATAGCAGCCATTACTAGTCTATTCTGTTATTTGTAAAATCCTCACTTTCTTTCTTTTTTTCAATCACAAAGAACAAATGATACATTAATTTTGCTGTCCTTCTTATCTAATGGAATTTCCCTTCCAATTCACTTTATGTGAGTCATCTGACATGTGGCAAGTACCAGTCTCACAGATGGATCAGTAGTAGCAATCAAACAATTGCTGAGTTTTGCAACACAGGTGCTTGGATTGACTTTGCTTGCCTGCCAGCAATATATAGATTTTTGGCAGACTCCTACAGCTGTAAAAAGAATCAGAGGGAGAGCACACACTCATTTAGTTGGCACTCATCCTTCTCACAGTTGAGCCAAACCCACTGCTATCATTACCTCTTAGTTTTTGAATTACTATTAGATTCTTGACCCATGTCTGCAAGTTGTGAAAAATCATTGTGGTTTAATTACAAATATGTAAATTTAGAATGGAAATAGCTGTTCTTTTATACAATATCTACTAGTAGCAAAGCAGTGGGAACTGACAAAAGTTGAAGATAGTACTTTAACTTCTTCAACCAAAATTAAATGTTTTTCAGCAAAAATAAAAAGATACTTATAAAAGATTTGCTTTGAGAAAAGTCATATTTTTACTCGTAGTTTTCAAATCATACCTTTGGTTTTTCAACTATACCTTTGACTTTCCTGCTTGAAGATGTATCTAGGAAGAGTGATTACTATTTTTATATGTGGTGGAACTGAAAATACTCCTTGTGAGCTCTTTTTCAGCATTAGTTCATAGAAAATATGGCTTTTTGTAAGACTTTATATGCTGAGCTAGTTTCCAGAAATTTTTATATGAATTAAATATTTACTCACTCTTCATATCTTCTATTAGAATGTATAGATAAAGTGAAAGATTGCTGCTAGAGAGAAGCAATTGTGCCTGGTAAGTGTCATGGAAAGCTGAAGAAATAAACTTACGTATGCTTACTATACAGGGCATGTAATATTCCATTAGGAAAGTGTGCAGATATAAGCAATTCAAAGGAAAATAAAATAACAGTTGATTTTAGAAGATATGGTTTAAGTATCTTTATTGGGATTAACTAGGGAGGTGGTTGGAGAGAGATTCTAGATCAAAATTGAAGATCTACTAATTTATCCTAGGAAGTATGAGGTTCATTTTAATATAAGCAATGCAGATTATAAGCATGTCCAGAACAGAACACTTGAATTGCACACTCAGCTAACAGATTTGTTCCACTTCCTGAGCTTCCCCATCTCAGCTTCTCTATCTCATCTCACCACAATATCTGCCACAATATGCAGTTAATCAAACCAAAAATCTTAGTCATTCTCAAGTACTCATTTCCTTCACACTCCATATTTAATACATTAAAAATCTTTGATGATTTCACCTTCAGAGCATATTTTATTTCTCTTATCTGAAACTTAACTACTACTATTCTCTTTCAAGCCACAATTATTTCAGCCCAAGTCATTTCCTATATGGACTATTTCAATAGCCTCTTTATTGGTCCCCCCTTTCTTCCAGGGCTACCTTTCCCAAGAATCTATTTGTCACATAGAGTCACAGTGATCTTCTTGAATCTATGTCAGATCATGTTATTACCATGCTCATTATCCTTCCAATATCTCCAATGAACTTAAAATAAAATAACAAAGCCTAATGCTCTTATAAGACCCTACATGATTCAACTTCATCTCCTATGGCTTTTCTGTTTTTCTCCAAATTCCAATTTTTTCTTAAAACACAATAAGTTTATTTTTGTCTTTGTGTTTTTGCACTAGCTTAGAAAGCCTCTTCCTCAGATCTTTGCATGACAGTCTCATTATTGCCATCTTCATCTTCATCTCAGATTTCAGTGTTACTGACTCCTGACCACCCAACCTAAGGATATCCTCTAGGCATATGCTATCACAGTGCCTTTCTAAGTAAGCTCTTTCTGAGTACTGCAGCTGGAAATGGAAATAAGAAATGGGAGCCAGAATGTAAAACAAGGCACCACTTTCTTTATCGAGAAAGACTTGCTGTATTAGAAAAAAGGCAAATATAATATCTTTTGCGTAACAGTCATGCTTCCTTTATTCATAAACTACAGAAGCCACTATGGTGAAAATTCTACAGAGAGTCAGATCTATCTTGATCAGAAAACAGATCTGAGAATCTGATAAAGAACCTGACTGGGCATGTTATTCTGTTTTTTTGCTCTTTGTTATTACTGCCCCTTATTATCTTAATGGAAAAAAGAAGGGAGTCTATGTGAGTAGTATGAAGTTTAAAGGAATTCTGTCTGAATGTGGTTATGACACCAAAATTTTGGTGGCTCTTATGAAGTGGGGAAATGACATGGGCTTTAGGCAGGTCCTCATGTCCATTTTGTCTATATTCCAGCAACCTAGGATATACATAGACTCAGATATTGATGAGAGAAAATTGTAGTTATCATGTTAATATCCCATTATGTAAATTGAAGAATATAAATTGTATTTGTATTTAAGGGTCCTATTGATTATTTCTCTTTCTTGTGAAGGAACCAGTGCTTTAGTTGAGATCCCAGAGTTCTGTACCACAGAGCATGGAAGAGACGTATTTCCCTGGAAATGTTGCCAATTATTGGGGAACTTTAGCAAAACCCTTGCCAAATGTATAATTTTAGGTACCACTGTCTTCATGGGTTCTTCAGGATTAGTTAGCAATGAAGTGATATTCCAAGTATTTGAAGGCATTAACATGTTGGAAGGAATTATTTAGCATTATCTTTTAAAATGCTGAAAAATACCTCCTAAAAGGAACAGTATGGATATTCAGTTGTTGTTGTAATTTTTCCCCTGAGAAAAATTAAACAGGTTTGGCAGCCGTTTTAAAGTTAAATTTCATTATTTGTTTTGAATAGGTAATATATACACATGCTATAAACTCTAAAAGGCACTCAAATAGAGAACATGAGAAATCATTCTCAGTCCCATATGTGTATCACGGCCAACCCATTCGCTACCCACAGGTATTTGTTGTTATGTTATACTTTTTAAATGTTGGCCTCTAGAGATAATATATGCATTTTCAAGCATATAAATCATGCATATTTTTTAAAATAGTGAAATACAGATATAATATTATGTACATTGATTTGTTCTAATTTAAGAAAAATCATCGAGATTTTTTCATATTAGCACATAAAGAGTTACCTCATCAAACTGCTGCATGATACTTCATTTTATGAGTAAATCAAATTAACTTGAATTCTTTTTCTATTGGTAGACACTTAGGTTGTTTTCTAATCTTTCTAATAAAGTAGAGTTTAAAGCTTAGTAGAGTTTCTAAAATTTATGTGTTACTATAACATTTTTTTCCCCTTGAGAAATAATGCTCTTTTTAAACTTACAAACAAAAGCTTCCTTTAATACACTTTTTTCTTTAATTACATCTTTATTTTATTTTATTTTATTTCGTCCTGCAATTTCAGTTTTCAGATTTTTGTGTGCTGATTTTATTGGATTTTTTAAAAAATCTTTTTTACATATTTTATCTGTTTTTTAAAACTTTTTTTCCTTTTATTTGGTTTACTTTTCAGTCCTGTTATATTTTCATTCTACTTTTATTCATAATTGTTCTAATTTGTGTTGCCCCTAATGTTGACTTCATAACTGAGAGTTTATTTTTTTTCTTCTATGTCTTTCCTGTGTTCTCCTAACTCATGCATTGTCACTGGAATCTACTACCTCTTTCCTGAATTCTTATTTCTGGGCTTTGAATTGCTGATTTATGTCACTTCTTGTTGCATTATTATTTTCTTATTGAATAACAACATATTTGGTCACAATTTATATCTGCTCCTTTAAATCATTTTTCTTTTTCTACTGTGTGTTTTTTTGTGTTCATCATTTATTTTCCTGTTTCCTTTTCTTACCCCAGTGTTTTCCTGTATATCGTCTGCCAGTTTCCAAATTTGTGTTGAGTTCTAGGACCAACATTTTACAGAAACATTATGTGAGACAGAAATTTGTTTAGGGTATTATTAAATTAAGACATCATTTTCCTAACTTTACTATTGAAATAAACTATTATATTCACAATACACTTTTATATTTAGATATACGTCTTAAAATCTCTTAGCTTAGTGATCCCACTTGTTCAACTTGACCTTTATCAACCAATGCTATGCTTAAGATAATAAAAAGAAGAGGCATATGAATATATTAGAGAAAAAAGAATTGATTTGTTGCAACGCAGGGTTAGAACTACACCTCTTAACTCAATTAAAAATTACTTCAATGAATAATAAAGGCAGTCTTTAAATGCTACTGAACGTATAAACGTGTTATAAGAAAATATGTCAGAGTTATTCTGTCTACTACAAAGAAATAAAATCCTTGGATCCTTGGTAGATGTACTAGTTGAACTGAAAACTGGGGTAATGTGATTCAGTAAAAATAGTTTTAGAATTCTAACTATTATGTGATTGCGCTAATATGTATTTTTGGATGCCTCTTTTAATAGAACAATTAATACCAATATTGTGGTTACCTGTTTATATCAATGTAGCCGTATTACTTACTTTTTTGTGGGGGATATTGCCCTTTGAGATTCTGATGTAAGACCTCTGACACATTGATTCACCTAAACTTTTTGAGGATATACAGGTTGTATTACTTTTTCCAAGACAGGAATTTCTGCACCAAGTCACACATAATCCCAACCTATGTTGCTTCACATTTTTACGATGTAAAAAGTCTATACCACTGCAGTCAGAAGCTTTTGGACTCTACCATTTAAACTAATAATTTTCCTGTTACTGAAAAGGGAGTTAGGCAAAGAGCAAACAGACCTTGATGGTGATCCCAGTGACCATGTTCATTTGAGGCTAAAATAACATGAAATAAAATAAATAATAAAAAATAAAAAATAAAAACCAAAATGAAATGTAGCATTGCTAAAGCAATTTTCTGTCTCTCTCACCTATTTTGGGAAAGAACTCTCTAGAATCCATATAAATGTCTTCTCTGTGGGAGGGCACTCCACTGGGATTTCCTTTAAACACTACAAGATATTGGATTTCCACATTGATAAATCAATCATGTTAAATATAATCTTTCTCTTCTTCCTTTGTTTTTGCCTGGAGATTTTGAACAAGAAGCCCCAACAATTTTTGCCAAAACTCGTCTCAACCTCTATAATAGTGTGTTAGCATAGGCCTATGAAAAAATCCTTTATTTAAAAGGAATGAATATAACCTGCCATTTCTCACAGCTATGACCTAAGTTAGGCCACATCATCCTCTCTTGTCTAGAATAGTTAAATAGCTTCTTCCAATCTCACACTTACCCTGCTAGTCTCCAAGGAGCCAGAGTGACCCTTCTGAAGTAACATATAATTCAGATCCTGTTGCTTATCTGATCAAAGCCCTGTAATGGTTTCCTATCTGCCCCTCTCCCCACTTCCTATCCTCATCTCTTACCAGCCTCCCTTGTTTTCTCCAGCAGTATGCCTCCTCGCAATTTTCTTTTATCATTTTTGTTTGTTTGAGACTGAGCCTCGCTCTGTCGCCCAGGCTGGCGCGATCTTGGCTCACTGCAAGCTCCGCCTACCAGGATCACTCCATTCTCCTGCCTCAGTCTCCGGAGGAGCTGGGACTACAGGTGCCTGCCACCATGCCCGGCTATTTTTTTTATATTTTTAGTAGAGACGGGATTTCACCATGTTAGCCAGGATGGTCTCGATCTCCTGACCTCGTGATCCGCCCGCCTCGACCTCCCAAAGTGCTGGGATTACAGGCGAGAGACATCGCGCCCAGCCGCTTGCCTTCTTGAAATTTTCTAAACACCATATATGAGAAGAAGCCTCCTAGAGCCTTCTCATATATTTCTTCTGTTGGAACTGATATTCCCCAAGATATTTGCATGGTTTACTGCCTCATTTCCTTCAGGTTTGGCTGACATATCATCTGTTATCAAACAGGCTTTGTCCAATTGTACATCTTTATTTTCTTACTCTGCTATATTTTATTCTTGGCCCTCACATTATGCACTTTTACTGTTTCTAGTTTCTTGTTTCATTGTATATCCTATACCAGTAGAATTTGAGTTCCATGAGAGAAGATTTTTCTATTTTGAACACTGCCATATCACAAGTGCCTAAAACTATACTTGGACAATAATAATAATAGCTGCTAAATTGTAAATAAAAACGTGTATATATGTCCCAGTATATCTTGAGAAATATTTTGATATGTATATATAATATATATGTATGCAGCTTTACAAAATATAAAAATTCATTAATACATGCATATGGGAATATATCATAAAAAAATAGAGATTATCTCTAATCAATAAATTCCATTTTTTCATATTTTTAAAGATTTTTTTAATGCGCACATATTTTTAAAATAAGGACATATCTTAGTAACATTTTCTAGAGATAAATGAATAGGAAAAATAGAAGATAATTAATTGGAACATGAATATACAACCTTCAAATTGTTTTGAAGATAGAGGACCTAGGATACCTGACCTCTTATACTTTATCAAGGAGTCCTTCTCTAAGGCTGCTTTTAAAATCTGTTCAGTAGGAACACCTTAGATGGAAAAATGTCTCAAAATATTCCACCATTGAATGTCTTTAGATGGGATCCAAGCTAGACTTACGTTACTGAAATTGACACCCTATGCATTGCAGTGATAATAGTGATATGATCCATCAAATACTTTTCATTAGGAGTTTAGCATATAATAGTTTGAGTTTTTCTCCTTTCAAGGGGTAGTGGCAATTAAAAAAGAGGTTGAATAAATAGTTAGAAGAGGTACTAGACAAAGTTAGAAAAGTTAGAATGTTTTTCAGGCAATGAAGAATGCATGCAAAATGGTAGAATTTTATATACCAGTGCAAAGTGATAATCAAGAACCTTAGATTATTAGGAATTTGAGGCTTTCCTTGGTCACCTTCAATCCACTATAAGTAAATGACTACCTCTCTAACTGGCTGTTATACTATGAACTAGGAGGAAGGGCATGGTACTAACTTCCTGTCTTTGAAAGCTTACAAAATCTGAAAAGAGAGAAGGAATAAACTCTCATTTAATATTTTGCACATGACTTCAAAGAGACAACTCCAAAGGAGATTATTAAAATTTTATCTTTCATGGTTATGTGAAAATGTTAATTCACTTACCAAAGAGAATATTATGCACACATTTAGTTTAATATTGAAATGCCACAGCAGATGTTAGCATTTGAGATTTTCATTCACTTATTACCTTGCACGAAGACAGTAACTTCAAAATTATCATATTACAATGTTGTAAAACAAAGATAGCACATTTCAACAAAAGAAAACCAGGGCGATATCTTTAAAAGCAATGGGAGAGGAAGCACCCTCTAGGACTAGAAGTGTTGTTTTGTATCTGAGACTATAAACTAAAGACAAATTTCTGTTGATGTATTGACAAACAAGAGCTAAACCAAGTTTTATGCATCCTGAAACTCAGACACTTTAAGGAACCCTCTTTAAGAAAAATAATATATATTTACAAATATATAATTATAGACAGTGCCTTTGAAAGGGGTCTTTGCAAGTCATTATCTCTAAAATGTAAGTTATTTTAGCTTCCTGATTACTCTTTTTCTGGCAGAATGTTATTTTCCAGGGCCTGTTCCCAAAGGCCTAAGATATAATGAAAATTTGCATTACAGATGTAAGTGTAATCCTTTAAATCACCAATGACTTTTAGACCATGACTCAAGCTCTCTAGCTATTCCTTTGCATTAATGGAAAAAGAAAGAAAAGAAACCCTTTATACAAAATAAAGTAATTAATTTGTTTAGAGTCTTTCTGTCAGGAAAACAGTATAACCATGAAAACTTAGATTTGATATAGAAGGGAAGAAGAAGGAAAAAAAAAACTCTGACAACATTAATAAATACCAAAAATGCAAATGCCAACAACTTGAGTTTAACACAGGTATGCAAATTACTATCTGCCTAGGGTCTAAAAGGTATTAGCAAAAGATTACACAAAAAGTAGGTATTCAAGACTTCTTATAAATTCAGGGTCTGCTACTCACTTCATTAGATTGTCAAGGGAATCACTATTTCTAAAGGAATTCTGCTGTAGGCACATGCTTTTATTCTCCTGATATGGTAATAGAAAATCGGTAAAATTTAGAGTGTGCCCTAGGCACTTTAAGAAGTGTTGGATTTTGGTTACTGTCAAAGTAAAAAATGCACCAGGTAAAGTTAAACAGGCAAGGAAGACTTTATTTAAAACTATTTCAATAGGGGAGAAAGACTGAACTCAACTTTATTGAAACAAAAAACATGGTTTTTAAGTGCTGAGGTGAGCTAGTGGAAAAGTACTAAAAGGCATTAGAAGAGGGTTGATCAATGGAATGTGTAGAGCACATTGAGTAATTCCTGAGTTTGGGAATGTTTTTCAATGTGATTGGGCCATCTGTGTTTGGAAATTGGTGCCCATTGAAGTTAGGTTTTTACCTTCATACTTACATTGGGAGAATGGAAACACTATCTCTTTTGACGTTAAATTTCCCCAGTCCTTGAGAAAAACCATAATATCCTGGATTATAAAACTGGTAAGAGGCTGGAAGAAGATTTCTTTATGTTTCAAAGGGGCAGATACAAAAGTTACAATTGCAAGTTTTCCACAGCAACTAACTGCTTTAAGAAAAGAGCAGTCAAGGCCTATGGCCAGGGGGGAAAAAAAAAAAAAAAAAAAAAAAAAAAAAAAAAAAAAACCTGTCTAAACTTTAGTCATGTTGAAGAAAGTTAAGGCTATCTTGTATCTTGGTCAAGGCTAATG
This sequence comes from Piliocolobus tephrosceles, assembly GCF_002776525.5. Lineage (NCBI taxonomy): Eukaryota > Metazoa > Chordata > Mammalia > Primates > Cercopithecidae > Piliocolobus > Piliocolobus tephrosceles. The sequence continues at coordinate 121,692,265 of NC_045435.1, read as the reverse complement.
ATTTTGAATTTATATTTCATGTATAAATTGGTTTAGATATATTAGTAACATTCTTTTGTGCTTTTTAAAAATCTTTTGCTGAAACTGGATCACTGCAACCTCTGCCTCCCAGGTACAAGTGATTCTCTTGCCTCACCACCCTAGTAGCAGAAATTACGGGCATGCACAACCACACAAATGTTTTCGCAGAGACAAGGCTTTGCCATGTTGGCCAGGCTGATCTCAAACTCCTGGTCTCAGGTGATCCGCCTGCCTCATCCTCCAAAAGTGCTGGGATTACAGGTGTGAATCACTGGGCCCGTCTAAAAATATAACTTTTTAGTGAATAAGTCATGAATAAAAAAGTCTATACTATAAATTTATTATAAATAATCAGTAAACTGTGTACATTTTTTTTTGTTCAGAGAGAAACAATTAGTTCACTAACAAGTTCATTTCTTTCTAGCATAAAATTGCAGGTTTTATAGCTATGTGCTTGTGAGTACTCTAGCAATATGAATATTCCCCCAGTTCTTTAAATTAACTGTCTAGAATGGGTCATTGGCTCCCCAACTTCATTGCATATTGGAACCAACTAGTAATCATTAAAAAATACTGATGCCTGACTCCCACTCTCACATTGTGATTTAATTAGGATGAATTGTGGCATGAATACTGGAATGTTTAATAACTTCCCAGCTGATTCTAATATGCAACACATTTTGGAAACTAGTGATCTAGGACCTATACTTGCCTCTCTGGAGAAACCATTGCCATTAAACCTGTCATAAGAAATAGTGCTGTCGTAGAAAAATAAAACAGAGTCACCTGGGAAACTTTAAAAAACAAATACCAATATCTAGGCTCTGTTCCCAGATATTCTCATTTACTTCGCTTAGTGTGCAGCAGGCCACAATTTTCTCCAGGGATTCTAAAGTATGGTTAAGGTAGAAAGTTAGAAATCACTGAGTTAAATGCCCCATAAATCTACATAAAATTACCCATTGTATGTATCTCCATTTCCTTATCTATTACTTCTTCTATGCTGAAACTCTCAAATGCCTAGAGGGCTCATTTGGAGAAACTCAGTTCCAAGTGGCTGCAGTGATATCTCTTCTCCTCTTCCACTACCCGCTGCTACTCATTCTCCTCCATCTTCTCCTCTCCTCCTTCTCCATCTTGTCCTTTCTTTCCTCCTCTTCCTTGGTTCCTCATATATCCTCTTGGCTTCCCAAATATTCACAAGTAAATTTTCTTCCCACATAGCAGAATGAAACTCTTTCATATATTATTCCATTCATCCACTTAATAAGCACCAAACACAGTTATGGAAGCATTGTGCAAGCATTTAGTATCAACTAGATATCCAGAGATGAATCGCTTACTATCAAGGCAATGAAAGCTAACTGCTTTTAAAAGTTGTTTTTTTTTTTTTTTTTTTGCCTTTAGAGTAACAATAAAGTATTAAACTAAGACATTGGTTAATATATGAAAGAGAAATAAGCCTTCTTTTGGTGAGATATATGGGTTTCTGTTGTGCTCTATCTATATATAGGGACATGAGGCAGAGAAATTCTGGCCAGAAGAGTATTGACCCCAAGTAAGGGCCCCATCCTCACGCCGAAAAGCCTCACACCTTAACCCAAAGTGAGAACTTACATCCCTGTTGTCCTGCTCGAATGTTGCCTTTTCTAAAACCATTCAGGGCCCGTTCCCACCCCCATCTGGTGCACATAAAAACTCTAGACTCAGATGGCAGAGACAGGAGAAGGAGCTGGACATTGGAGACTATGGTTGGATGTTGGAAATAAGTGGCTTGACTTCAGAGGGTCAGCTTGATGGTGTAGCTTCAGAGAGGAACAGACTTCAGGGGAATGTCACCTTCCTGCCCTGTCCTTTTTTTATCTCCCCTTTCAACTGACAGCTACATTCCTTGGCAATAAAATCCCTTGCATTTACCATCTTCAACTCATTTGTGCAACATCATTTCTCCTGCACTCTGAACAAGAACTCAGGCGCCATAAATGTGGGTGCAAAAGGCTGTCACACTGACCCGCCACTGAGCTCTTAAGCCGTCTGCAGATGGCAAAGCTAAAAGAGCACTGTAACATTTCCTTTGGGGCTTCAGGGGTCATGGGCACCCTCTCCTAGATGCTCTTGTGGGGCCAGTACGGATTTTGCTATTACTGACTCCCAAAAACTCTAGCTTTGGCTCCTGTGCCTGCTCACCTACGCTCCCCATCCTATAAAGGGTGGAGCAGCGAGAGAGTGGTGTTCATCCCTGCTGACGCCCATGCACCCCAGTTGCTGCCCATGAACGGGTCAGGGAAATAACATGTTTCATATGTGTATCTATTTGTATTAGGATTCACCTCTAAAACATTATGCTACTTTTGTTGACTTATTATCTCACTTATTGGTAACTCTATTTTACTTTTAATTTAGATTTTTATTTTGAATTTTTGTGGATACATAGTAGATATATATTTATAGGATACCTTAGATGTTTTGATATCAGCATGCAATACGTAATAATCATATTGTGGAGAATAAGGTGTTCATTCCCTCAAGCACTTATTCTTTGAGTTACAAATAATCCAATTATAGTCTTTTAGGTATTTTAAATGTATAATTAAATTATTATTGACTACCATCAACCTGTTGTGCTATCAAATAGCAGGTATTATTCATTCTGACAATTTTTTGGTACCCATTAATCATCCATACATCCCCCCACACACAAGCCCCACTACCTTCCCAGCCTCTGGTAACCATGCTTCTTCTCTCATTCTCCACAAGTTCAATTGTATTGATTTTAAAATTCTACAAATAAGTGAGAACACGTAATGTTTATATCTCCAATTCCACCCATGTTCTTATAAATGTCAGAATCTCATTCTTTTTATGGCTAAATAGTATTTTTTTGTGTATATGTACCACGTTTTCTTCATCTATTCATCTATTGCTTACAGTTAGGTTGCTTCCAAATCCTGACTACTGTGAACAGTGCTGCAACAAATATAGAAATGCAGATATGTTTTTGATATACTCATTTCTTTTGGGTATATGCTCATCAGTGAGATTGCTGGATCATGTGGTAATTCTTTTTTTAAATTTTTTTTGGAGGAACCTTCAAGCTGTTCTCCATAGTGGTTGTACTAATTTCCATTCCCACCAACAGTGTATGAGGGTTCCCATTTCTCCACATCCTCGCTAGTTGTATTTTGTGTTTTTCTGTGTACTCACTATTACCAGTAAATTTTGTACCTCCAGGTGATTACTTATTGTTCATTAATGTCTTTTTCTTTCGGGTTGAAGTACTCCCTTTAGCATTTCTTATAGGACAGGTCTGCTGTTGATGAAATCCCTTGGCATTTTGTTGTTGTTGTTTGAGGAAGTCTATTTCTCCTTCACGTTTGAAGGATATTTTTGTTGGATATACTATTCTAAGATAAAACTTCTTTTTTTTCTTCAGCACTTTATGTCATGCCACTCTCTCCTGGCCTGTAAGGTATCTACTGCAAAGTCTGCTGCCGGATATATTGGAGCTCCAAAATATTTTTTTGTTTGGCTTTGTTTTGTTTTGTTTTGTTTTGTGTGTGGCTTTTTGTATCCTTTCTTTATCATTGGCCTTGGTAAGTTTGATTATTAAATACCTTGAGGTAGTCTTCTTTGGGTTAAATCTGCTTGGTGTTCTATAGTCTTCTTGTGCTTGGATTTTGCTATATTTTTCTAGGTTTGGGAAGTTCTTTGTTACTATCCCTTTGAATAAACGTTTTGCTCCTATCTCTTTCTTTAGTTTCTCTTTAAGGACAATAAGTCTTAGATTTGCCCCTTTGAGGCTATTTTCTAGGTTCTCTAGGCATGGTTTATTGCTTTCTTCTTTTTCCTTTTGTTTCCTCTGACTGTGTATTTCTAAATAATCTGTCTTTAAGCTCACTAATTTCTTTTTCTGCTTGCTCAGTTCTGCTATTAAAAGACTTGGATGCATTTTCTTTTTTTCTTTTTTTTTCTTTTGGACACAGTCTCACTCTGTAGCCCAGGCTGGAGTGCAGTGACCAGTGACACTATCTTGGCTCACTGCAACCTCTGCCACCCAGGTTCAAACGATTCTCCTGCCTCAGCCTCCTCAGTAGCTGGGATTAGATGTGCCTGCCACTGCACTCGGCTGATTTTTGTATTTTTAGTAAAGATGAGATTTCACTATCTTGGCCAGGCTGGTTTGAACTCCTGAACTCATGATCCACCCTCCTCGGCCTTCCAAAGTGTTGGGATTATGGGCATGAGCCACCGTAACCAGCCAACTCTGATGCATTTTCAATATGCCACCTACATTTTTTAGCTTCAGAATTTCTCCTTAGTTCTTTTTAATCATTTCAATCTCCTTGTTAAATGCATCTGATAGAATTCTGAGTTCCTTCTCTGTATTATCTTGAATTTCTTTGAGTTTCTTCAACAAAGCTATTTTGAATTCTCTGTCTGAAACGTCACATATCTCTGTTTCTTTGGGATTAGTTCCTGCTGCCTCATTTAATTCATTTGGTGATATCATGTTGTCCTGGATTATTTTGATACTTGGAATGTTCAATTGTGTCTCTGTATTGAAGACTTGCATATTTATTATAATCTTTGCAGTGTGGGCTTATTTGTAACTGTTTGTCATGAGAAGGCTTTCCAGATATTTGAAATGACTTAGGTGTTGTGATCTAAGCTGTATCTGCTTTAGGGTGCATCCCAAGCTCAGTAACATTGTGGTTCTTATAGACTCACAGCATACCACATTAATAGTCTTGGACAAGATCCTGGAGGATTATCTGGATTACCAGGAAGAGCCTCATGTTCTCTTTCCTTACTTTCTCCCAAACAGTTTTTCCTCTCTGTTCTGAGCCCCTTGATGCTAGGGGTGGAGTGACACACCCCTGTGGCTACCACCACTGTGACTGCACTGGGTCAAACCTGAATCCAGCACAGTACTGGATCTTACCCAAGGCCTGTTGTAATCACTCCCTGGCAACTCCCTATGTTCATTCAAGGTCCTGGACCTCCACAAGAACTATTCAGGCCTTTGTTTTTCCTTTTAGAGTGGCAAGCGTTCCCAGGCCCTGGGCAAGTCCAGAGGTGTTGTCCAGGAGAAAAGGACTAGAGTCAAAAACCTTAGAATTTGACCACTTGTTCTATTGTATTGTGAATGAGTTTGCACTCAAATCATAAGACAGAGTTTATTTTCACTTCTTCCTTCAGTTTACAAGGCAAGGGAGCCTGAACCTGTGGCCACTGCCACCACAGGACTATGGAGAGTATTGCCAGACTATTGCTGATGTTCCTTTAAGGCCCAAGGATTCTTCAGTCAGCTTGTGTGGAGTTCCGCCTCATCTAGCACTCACTGTTTAGGGCAGTAGGCTCCCCTCTAGCTGAGGCCAGGTCCAGCATCACCATCTGAGAGCCAAGGCTTAAAATGAGGTACTCCAAGAGCTTTCCTGGTGCTTTATTCCCCTTGGCTGAACTGGTACCTAATGAGCAAGACAAAAATCTCCTTTACTTTTTCGTGTGCTTTTCTCAAACAAAAGTAGGCTCTCTCCATAGCCACCACAACTGGGAATGTGCTGAGTCTCATTTGAATCCAGTAAGTGTCAGAGTCTCACCCAAGGCTCTCGACATAGTACCTGAGTATTGCTGCTGGTTATTCAGTACTCGAGGACTTTTCAGTTATCAGGAGATGTATACTGCCAGGACTTGGTCCTTCCCTTCAAGGTGCAGGTTCCCTTCTGGCCCAGGATGTGTCTGGAACTGTTGTCTAGATGATTGGTCATGGAAAGGCAGCCTCATGACTCTGACCTATGGCCTATCCTGTTGTGACTGAGCTGGTATTCAAATTGCAAGCCAAAGTCCTCCCTATTCTTGCCTCTCCTCTCCTTAACAGAAGGAAGGGGTATCTTTTGGAGTTATAAACTGTGCAACCTGAGGTTAGGGGAGAGGTGAGGCTAGCTCTCCTTTAGCTGCCTCTCCCCAGCCCCGCATCCCACCCCTGGCAACCAAGTTCACTGTCTCTTGACCCAGTTCAGTACTAGGACTTTCCTAGGAGTTGCAGTTCTTGTGGCTTAAACTGCCTTTCAGGTTTATTTGAAGCATGAGAGTTCTTTAGCCTGTGATGGTGAGGCTTGCAGGAACTCAAGTTCCAACTACTGGAATTAGCAAGTCCCCTCTGGCTAGGGCTTGTTTGCTCTCTCTGTAGACAGGCATCAGATGTGTTTTAACTGCTTTTCCTTTCTGCTATAACAGAACAGCACTGAGTTCAATGCCTCACAATTGCTACACCCTCCCTCCCCCAGTGCACAGAAATGTTCCCCATACCGTGTCACGGCTGCTGAGGAGTGTGGGAAGGGTGGTGTCTCTATTCAAGACTGTTTTTTCTACCTCTTCAGAGTCATGTTTAGTTATACAAAACTACAGCCAGGTACTGTGAGAACTCACCTGATTTTTGATTCTCATGGAAATGCTTTTGTTGTGTAGATGGTTGTTAAATTGGTGTCTTTGTGGGGGCGGGGGACGATCCTGTAGTAGCTCCTGTTCTGCCATCTTGCTCTGCCTCCTCTTTCTATTGCAAACTCTAATAGATTGATTTTTAACCAGGTGAAAAACAGGTCAAGGTAAGTTAACCTCATTGAATCTGGGGGTTAATGGCTAACTGTAGAGGAAAATTTCTCCCTCATTCTCTCACTTTTCAAAAAATTCTGAATTATAGATATTATTTACTTTGGATATACAATTAAATTTCAGCATGGCTATATAGATATTTTTATTATTTTTTCCTCCAGTAAAACAGTAATGCCTTGCTATTTTTGTTGATAATATTTTTTACTCAATTACTGACAATGTAATATAATATTTAATTCAATTTGTAAATAGAAATGTTTTCCAGTTACAGCTGTAGTTGAAAATGACAAATCAAAAATGACAACTGGCCCTAATATATGTTATATTATACACATTATGTATTTTAATTTTAAAATTATATATGTATATAAAATAATTTATATCATTTTGTGTTACTTCTTAATGTTTAATTAGATGACCTTCATATGATCACCACAGACTGTCCTTTTCTAGGATTCAAAATGTCCGTCTTTTTTCCTTCTTTTGGAGACATTTATTGAATGGTTCCTTAAAAATAAAATGCAATTTTCATCCCTGTAATCGTGTGTTGGACATTAACAGTCTCCTGTATGTATAAATTATGTAAGTATACATGTACATATGCATGTATACATTTATAAAACTGGAGTTTTATGCTTTTTCGGTCTGAAGGTATCACCAAGATGGTGTTCATAAATAGTGCTTCTGATTCACATTTACATTAAGTATATTTAGTCAAAAAAATCTAATTTTTTTCTTGATCGTCTCATTTTAACACAAACTGTTTACATTACAGAGAATATTGAATATAGTAAGACCACAGCTACAACAAGAAATTGTACTGAGTTTTTCACCCCTCTTCAGCAATGTCAGGAAAGTTCTATTTATTAGAATATTATTCATAAATGCCATAACTAAAATCATGTTAAAATTTATCTATGAAATTTAGTTTTGGATGGGCAAGAAATGTATTATCTTAACTTTAAAAATTATTCTCTTCAATATTGTTTGCATCCAATATTTAAATATGAAATCTCATGTGAAATTGTAATCCTCAGTGTTGGAAGTGCAGCCTGGTGGGAGGTAACTTGATCATGGGAGTGGAGTTCCTGTAACTGATTTAGTAACATCCCCCTTAATACTATATAGTGAGTGAGTTCACACAAAATCTGGTTATTTAAAAATGTGTAAAACTTGCCCCTTGTTCTCTCTTCCTCCCGCTCTATCCATGTAAGATGTGCCTGCTTCCCCTTCACTTTCAACCATGATTGAAAATTTTCTGCAACCCTTCCAGAAGCCATCATACTTCCTGTACAACTTGTGGAACTGTGAGCCAATTAAACCTCTTTTCTTTATAAATTACCCATTCTCACATATTTCTTTATAGTAGTGCAAGAATGGACTGGTATACTGTGCATGTCAATAATATTCAGCAGCCAATTTCTAGAAAAACACAATCAGCTGTAATTTTTTTTAAGAAATGTGACTTATGTTAATTTTATAATACTACCTAAATACCAGATGATAAAGGACAATTACTTTCCAGTACTTAAAATACTGATTGGGCTAAATGCCCTGATACTGGTTGGATTTACTACATTTCTTCTTTTCTAAACTTAGAGCTAATTTTCTCACACTTTGAAGAAACATACCTAAAAAGTTTGCCAAAATCAGGTAATACCCCTGTGGCTTCGTATCAAATACACATGCCCGTGGCTTTGTGTATTTATGCTATGATAGCATCTCACCACAGTCCGTCCTGTAGGTAGGGTTTTATTCCATTTGGTGTTTTAATACTTATACACTGTTAATGTCTAAATTCAGCAAACTTTTTGTCATCTATGTGCCCACTGAAGTACAAATTTCTAAGGAGAAGCCACAGATACTGACTTCCAAGTTTCCACCATCACTTGGGAGTCCCTGAGTTAAAATCCTCCCTCTAAACCGACCTCTAAGTGGTGATCTCAGTAAAGAAACTCACATAGACTCTGATATGCAACTTTTTTTGTGGATTTGTTGCTGTTGTTATAACCTTAAGCCAGATTTCTGCAACAGTGCTGGGAAGACTAGCTTCACGTTAGCTTTTTCTAGAACAAACATGGAGAGGTTTACGTGCTGGCTGACACTTCTTGTTGCATTTGACCAAATGCTTTATAATAAGTCAAGGAATTTCTAGATGTAATTCAAGAGCACAACAATTGTTTATGCAAGATGGGACAAAGTAGTTCATGAGATCTTTCCATATGACTAGGACTTGTCATACCATGTCCAGAATTGGTGGGTTCTTGGTCTTGCTGACTTAAAGAATGAAGCCGCAGACCCTCGTGGTGAGGGTTTCCGTTCTTAAAGATGGTGTGTCTGGGAGTTTGTTCCTTCAGATGTTCAGATGTGTCTGGAACTTCTTCCTTCTGGTGGGTTCATGGTCTCGCAGACAGCAGTGAAACTGTAAACCTTGGTGGTGAGTATTACAGTTCTTAAAGGCAGCATGGACCTGAAAAGTGAGCATTACCAAGACTTCTTGCAAAGAGCAAGAAAACATACCTTCCACGGTATGCAATGAGCGGTGTCAGCTGGCTGTCTCAGGCGGTCTGCTTTTATTCCCTTATCTGACCTCCCCCCCCCCCCACATCCTGCTGATTGGTCCATTTTACAGAGAGCTGATTGGTCTATTTTACAGAGAGCTGATTGGTTCATTTTGACAGAGTGTTGATTGGTGTGTTTATAATCCTTGAGCTAGACACAGAGTGCTAGACAGAAAAGTCCCCACTAGGTTAGCTAGAAACAGAGTACTGACTGGTGTATTTACAAATCCTGAGATAGACACAGAGTGCTGATTGGTGCCTTTAGAATCTTTGAGCTAGACATAGAGTGCTAGAAGGAAAAGTTCTCCAAGTCTCCACTAGGTTAGCTAGATAAAGAGTACTGATTGGTGTATTTACAAACCCTGAGCTAGGCACAGAGTGATGATTGGTGTGTTTAGGATCCCTTAGCTAGACATAAAAGTTCTCCAAGTCCCCACTAGACTGAGAAGCCCAGCTGGTTTCACCTAGTGGATTCTGCACCAGAGCTGCAGGGGGATTGCCGGCCACCCCCAGCCATGCCTGCACTCCTCAGCCCTTGGGCTGTTGATGGGACTGGGCGCCATGGAGCAGGGGGCGGCACCCCTCCGGGAGGCCCCTGCTGCTCGGGAACCAACTGCGGGGGCAGGCTCTGACATCATGGGCTGTGGGTCCCGAGCCTTGCCCCGCAGGGAGGCAACTGAGGCCTGGTGAGAACTCGAACACAGTGCCAGCCCGCTGGCACCCTCTGCAACTGCTGACCCGGGTGCTAGGCTCCTCACTGCCCTGGGCCAGCGGTGCCAGCCACCCGCTCTGTGTGCGGGGCCGCTGAGCCCATGCCTGTGCCCACCAAAACTCGCACTGGCCCATGAGGGTGGGCGCAGCCCTTGTTCCTGCCCTGGCCTCTCCCTGCACACTTCCCTGCAAGCAGAGGGAGGAGGCTCCCACCTCAGCCAGCCCGGAGAGGGGCTCCCACAGTGCTGGGGCAGGCTGAAGGGCTGCTCAACTGCTGCCAGAGTGGACGCAGAGGCCGAGGAGGCCCCGAGAGCTAGGGCTGCTAGCACGTTGTCACCTCTCAATATCTAGCAGTTTTACATATGTTCTATGAACATCTGTTGTTTTCCTAATGATTAATCTTAACAAGTATATTTTTAAAGGGTCTTTAATGGTGTTGAACAGGTGTCTTCCTGTTGTTTTATATATCAGAGTACTCTACATCAAAAGGAGACTCAAGTGATTGAGAGAAACAGTGGAATCTGGAAAGAATGACACCTGAAACAAAGATGGTGGTGTAGAATTGAGAATCTAATAACCCATCTATCCTGTATGTGGTTGTTTTTTTTTCTCAGAATGAGGGAGAAGCTATAAAACAAATATCTTTATTTACAGTAACCTCATAAGTAATATAAAAACTGGCATGGCTTTTATTATAATTGTATCTAGGTTACTATGAACTTTGAGTGAGTGAGTGCTGATGACAGACACATACTAAATCTAACTAGAGACACTTTTTGACCAATAAACAATGGGGCATGTGGCCAGGCACAGTGGCTCACTCCTGTAATCCCAGCACTTTGTGAGGCCAAGGCAGGCAGATAACTTGAGGTCAGGAGTTCGAGACCAGCATGGCCAACATGGTGAAACCCTGTATCTACTAAAAATACAAAAATTAGCCGTGTGTGGTAGCACACACCTGTAATCCCAGATATTAAGGAGGCTGAGGCAGGAGCAGGAGGATTGCTTGAATTTGAGAGGCGGAAGTTGCAGTGAGTTGAGATTGTGCCATTGCACTCCAGCCTGGGTGACAGAGGGAGACTCTGTCTCAAAAAAAAAAAAAAAAGAGAAAGAAACGATAGGGCATGCTTTAACCGTCAGTATACAGACCTATAAATTCAATCTGTCCTATCCTGAGTGCAAATTTTCAATGCTTAATTAGCATAAATAATATACACTCCTTTGTTCTGCAATTTAAAATATCTTGACTTCTCTCCTTTAGTAAACTACTCAGTGAATTTATTCAATGGCATATATTCCCTTGCCAAGCATGCTAATAAATGCAGCTCTGTAATTTTTTTAATTGCAAAAATAAGATAGTTTGTCTACAGAAAGTACAACCATTTCTCTTCTGGAATTGAACAATTTTCCTACTAATATGTTAATATTTCTGGGTCCAGGCAAGGGTTGCCCTGTCCCAGATGGTACACAACCTAACTTTAGACTTCTACGCATCCAGGTTTTTAAAATTTTTGAATTACAGGAAAGGTAATTCACATATATACATGTTTGTGGATAGTTGAGAAAACAGGAGGTGAGGGAGAGGAAGAGTCGAATGAAGAATATAATTTGAAGACATTACGTAAATAATTACATTATTTTACATTTTGTTTCTTGGTAGCAGCATTCTGTTTCTATTATAAAGTGTTTTAAAGTGACTGAGTCTCTCATTTTAAGATTCTTTCTTGCCTTTATATAAAAAAACAAAGAGACCAATGATTTTCTGTGCTTATTTTAATATCTCATATTGACATTAAATTCATATTTTAATTAGGAAACATAATATTGTAAACTATGGTGTACAGTGTTTCAAAATTTAATTCATTTAAAAAAGATACCTTTTTACAAGTGGTAATGAAAATAGATGTGACTAAAAGCAGACCACTGATAATTTTGGGTGGAAAAAACTTAAATTTATTAAGAAATAAATTGAAGCAGGACATTGTATTACTATGCATATAATTAATTGTAGAACTGTATATTGTGAAATTTAATTAAACACGTTCTAGCCATTTGAGTTTTGAAATGCTAGGTAAAATACTAAGTTAAAGATGTGAGGAATTGATATTATCCTTCCGGCATTTTTGTTTCAGCTACAATAGCTTTCTTAGTAGGTGTGTAAGAAAGCTCCTGATATTTTTGCCTTGATCTAAAGGAAAATAAATGTTCTATAAAAGGTGAATCTATTAATTAGAGACCCACACAACTTTCTTTCTTGCTAGTGTAATCGTTAAATTGATTTTTCCAGTCCATCATGTAATTGCTCCAGCGATGGAATCCTGCTTTCCACTCCCATTCTGCTTCATCAATATTTCCTGTAAAACATAGAATAAGTTGTATTAATCTAAATTTTAATCTGTTTCATTAATTGAAAAACAATTTAGAATACAAAAGCCATTTTCTCTAACTACACTGTAGAGCATTATTTTCTTTTTTCATTTATTCTTTATTCTCTATTATTAGCTCTCTCTGCCTGAAAAGAGATTTTAATAAAATCTTTACAGATTACATGACAATGTAAATAATATATATAATTTATATAAAGTGTAACATATAAAATAGAAAATGAGTTTATATATTGTATTATGGATAATTACATTACACATATTTTCTTTAGTTTTCAAGAAGATATGTAGATATTGTGCTCTTGACCCGTTTTAAAATAACATAAATTTCATTTAATGGTCTAATTTACATATATAGTTATAAAACATACTTATTTCTGATGAAAATTATCTATGAATACAGTCATCCTTAGTATTTGTGGGGAGTTGGTTCTAGGACCTCTCAGGGATACCAAAATCCTCAGATACTCAATTCCCTTATGTAAAATGGCATAACATTTTCATATAAGCTATGCACATCCCTAGATAATTTATACCTAATATAATGAAAGTGCTATATAAATGTTTATTATATTGTTTAGGGAATAATCACAAGAAAAAAAGGTCTGTATATGTTTAGTATAGATGCATTTATTTATCAAATATTTTTGACTCATGGTTAGGTAAATCCATGGATGTGTAATCCATAAATACAAAGGGCATACTGTATTTATTAATGCATAAGGATAACTTTGTAATTGTCATTCCACATAGATTTTACCCTTATTATAATACATTATTTTATTATTATTTTTTGAGACAGAGTTTCACTCTTGCCACCCAGACTGGAGTGCAATGGCGCCATATCAGCTCACTGCAACCTCTGCCTCCTGGGTTCAAGAGTTTCTCCCGCCTCAGACTCCCGAGTAGCTGGATTACAGATGCGTCACCACCATGCTTGGCTAATTTTTGTATTTTTGGTAGAGATGAGGTTTCACCATGTTGGTTGGCCAGGCTGGTCTCGACCTCCTGACCCCAGGTGATCTGCCCGCCTCGGCCTCCCAAAGTGCTGGGAATACGGTCATGAGTCACCATCCCCGGTCAATACATTTTAATAGAAAACAATGTTTAGTTATTGTTTCAGCCACTTACTGTGAAAGCAGTTTATTAATTGCGTTGTGAAATAGAAAGATGATTAAGATAATTTCTGTTTTCAAAAGTAGTTTGCAAAGTATATGCATGTGTTAGGAGAAAGGAGTGTGTAGGCAGGAATAGTGTGAGGCGGTGAACCACAAATGGTCTATATACTGCAAGAACTTTGAAATTCTGATTTATTTGGAAGTGTATTGTTAAAAAATACAGATTATGAACAGTAAAATCTATTAAATTACCATGTTTTAAGACACATATTTCTGTTCCTGATATAAAGGCATAATAAGCATTACATATAACTGTGGTTTTCTTACTTTTTAAACTTTTAGAATGCTAAGCTACCAAAAATTTTTAAGTAATTTCATGTATACTGAAAGTAGGGACTGGCAACTCTTCTAATACATACTTTTCAGTTAGAAATCTTTGAAATTAATTAAACTTTGTACGATATTACTTTGGAGGAGAAAATGTAGTGACTCATTTTAAGCTAGTACAAAAATAAAAATACTTAAATATTTGTACAGACCTTACAATATCCCTTGTAATTTAGGAAATATTTAGGTTTGAAATGTTCATAATGCTTGGATATTGAAAAAATATTTGAAAGTTTACATAAAATGTTTCACTTTCATGTAAAATGGCTTTTAAAAAGGTTAATCACTATAATCACTAATTTTTTGTGTGTGAATAATAGAACTTCTATAAAGGGTCAAAAAAGATTACATGTGGAAGAAAGATGTTGTATATCATACCAAATCATCCACTTTTCTGGTCTTTTAAAAAATAAATAAATGCTGTTTTCAATGTTACTTATATAAAATAAAAACTCTAAAGTCCAGAAAAAACTTTTCTTGATAAATAAATTTTTGGTAATTTAAAATTTAGACCATGAATTTTAATCCTTATAGAAAGTGTCCTAGATCTGATTTTTCTTTTCTTGTTCATGGAATAATACCAAATTCACTGATTTATATAAATTTACATTTATTTCCTATGTGCCATAATCAAATGTCTATACAATTTAAATGATTTTAAGTGCACAAATGCTCTATAAATCTAAACACTATTCTGCTTTAGAAATAGGGGGCGCACTGATTAAGACAATAAAATATGAAACGTTTAATTATTTTCTAACAAAATCCGGAGAAAGCGAATACGCCATAATAAGTAAATAAAATTTTGAGTTTGAAATAAATCAAATTCAAAATTAAAAGTTTTCCTCTTTCATCTTCTTCTTTCTTAGTCCTCCTGTCTTTCTTTTCTCTTCTTATATCATATTGGCTTGTTTATTACTAAGAAGACAAAATCTAGTCACAACTCAATTTTCATATTATTATCAACATCAGCAATATTCATGATTAAAAACCGTCTAACTTAAATGGTTGGAACATCATAATAAAAAAGTGAGGGCTGGCACATTATAAACAGAGATTAAACTTGATTAGCAAATTTTAACTTATTTAAAATTTGAGGGACTAAAGACCTTTATGGTAGACAATGTATTTGCTTTACAATTGATTAAAACATAATTATATTGTAGAACGGTCATAATGCTCAAACAATACAAGTTTCTTAGAATTGTAACCTCAACCAAAATGCAGGCTTCTAACTCAATGTACTTATTGTGAAGGAATCAATATATATTTTGTATGAATTCAGAGATATAAAGGAAGAATAACGCTGCCACTGATGTTTCTTTTCATGCCTCATGGTGTCTGAAAGTCCATAAATGTAATGATAATAGCAACTTTGATTGTCATTCTCTAAGTATAAATATTTTTTATAAGAAAAGGAAAACTAATCAAATTCTGAATGAGAGAAGAAAAGGAAATGTGTAGAGCGAAAAAGAAAGTGGAGGCTTGATACTAAATTCACAGGTCAAATATTGATGTGACGTTTTCTTTAAAGAAGATAAAAATTAATTTTAGAAATAAAGAACCCTAACTTGTAGAAGAGTTTTTTTTTATTATCTTCTTTTATTTATAGTGGTAAGATTTTGTGTTTTGGACACTGTGGACAAAATGGAAAGATTACCATAATATATTACGGTTTTAATTGTATGTTATCAAGAAAAATGATGAATCAATTGATTGACCTTTCCAGATTCTTATGTAGAGAGTAAATATAAAGTCCTCTTTATGAATACTCCAATGATCATGCTATATTATAATATGTATAAAAAGTGTCTTAATTCATAATATCAACAATAGGTCACATAGTATTTATCCATTGACCTCAGCTGATGGCATTTAAATAATACATGTAAAATACAGTAATATAGAGGAGTGAAAATAAAAGAACAAGGGCAAATATATAGCACAAATGTAAATAACAGAAACAAATCAGAGTTGGCAACATGTATAGCAGGCATGGTAACAATCAAGGCCAAGAAATAAATGAGTAAATAAGTATATATTCATAGGATTTTAGATCTTCAATATTAATAAAGCTTACAATTCTCATAACTTTTTCAGAGAAATATCTTCATGATTGTAGAATTTCATGCATCTTTATTATTTCTTAAATAAAAATAGAGCAGAAATAAATAAGGACATTGAGGACCTTATTCATATAACTATGTAGTAAGAATATAGTTGATTTAAAACATATGTAACCTTAGAGACAGATAGTTTACTTTTGCCAAAGAAAAACAATGTGTTAAAAATAATGTGTTGTTACATTAATTATCACCCCAATAGAACTTATTAAATTTGCATTTAATATATAAATATGTAAAATAGGAAACTGTATAATTTATTTTTTATAAAATAAATTTCATGTCAAGATGTCAAAAGATCAAATAGACATATCAGTTAAAAAGATTATCTAATACTTAAGACAGTTTGTGAATGTTTATAACTTACACATATGTATAAAGATATTCAAAAACAAAGTTTCTCCAAAGCAAATCTCTGTGTACAAGGGCAAAGCAAATTTGCAAGTACAAATGTTCAAAAGAAAAAGTAAAAAGTATATACACAGTTGACCTTGAACAACAGGAGTCTGAACTGCACAAATCAACTTATATGTGGATTTTCTTCCACCTCTGTCATTCCAGAGACAGCAAGACCAACAGCTCCTTTTCCCCTCCTCCTCCTCCTCCTCAGCCTACTCAATGTGAAGATGACAAGTATGAAAACCTTTATGATAATCAACTTCCACTCAATTTCTCTATCTTATGATTATCATTTTCTTTACAACAGCTTACTTTATTATAATAATATAGTATATAATACAAATATTATTCACAATATATGGTAATCAAATGTTTATGTTATTGGTAAGGTCCAGTCAAGTAGGCTTAATTAGTCAACTTAATCAGTAGTTAAATTTTTGGAGATTCGAGAGTTACAGGCATATTTTCAACTGTGCAAGGATTGGTGCCCCTAACCCCCGGGGTGTTTTCCAGAGTCAACTGTTTATGCAAACATAGATGATATTTCCAAATTTGCATTCAGAGGCAAATTTGCTAGTAAATACTTTTACACTAAAACAAGAAAAAGCAATTTTAGATTAATTTTTAAAGCATAAATAAAATAAATATAAGAGAAGTGAATATATTTCTGATGCGAATGAACCAGCAAACCAAAGAGGCTATTTGGAAGAACAACCCTACCTCAGAAATGAAATTATCATGTTGATGCCATATAATAGTCTTACATACTCTAAGAAGACAAAGGTAAAAAATAAAACTCGTGAATATAGTAAAAGCTTATACATTTATGAATCAATAACCAGAACATATCGGTTTCCCATTTAAAATTACTAAATGGCTTTACTTAGGATATAATTTAAATTCCTTAGCATGATACACAAGACACTTCATCTCTGGTTCCTGCTTATCCACTTTGCCTTCACAATGAGATTCAGTGCAGGTATCTTCTCTTCTTAAAAGTTTTTCATGGTCCTGGGCCCTCACTCCACTTCACTGTGAGTGAGCAGACCCTGTCATTTTCATCTGTGCACCTCTAGCTGCTAGTGCAGTTCCTGGCTCACAACAACAGTGTATAGGCTCTGTAAATGTTACCAAATTAGTTGACAACAAAGATTTTTTAAATGATAAATTACATTTATATTAGGTATCTTGTTATACATCTGATGTCCTGAAAAACATTCAGAAACTAGTTAACTGCCAACTACCTAGGAAAGATAACCCATTTAAAACCACCACAAATGTCTATTTAGAATTTTTTTTCTCTTTCCATTTTTTATATTTTCATGGGTAATTGCTATTAGGAACATTTCACATTAGTTTTCATTAATAAATATTTTGCAAACCAGTCGCCCTCCCAGCCTGCAAAATAATTATGTTGACTTTAACAAAAACGTTAAGTGGTATTTTGGAGAGGGGATTATACCAGCATTACTCATACTCATTTTAATTTTGACAACATATTAATCTCCTACTATGGATGCAAGTACATTTTCCACTCTCTAGGAAAAGAAACTTTGAAAATTCTGCAAGGGAAATGGCCTTTGATAAAATTCAACATCCCCTCATGTTAAAAAGTCTCAACAAACTAGGTATTGATGGAATGTATCTCAAACTAATAAGAGCTATTTATGACAAACTCATAGCCAATATCATATTAAATGGGCAAAAGCTGGAAACATTCCCTTTGAAAACCGGCACAAGACAAGAATGCCCTCAAAACCGGCACAAGACAAGAATGCCCTCTCTCACCACTCCTATTCATGCAATATTGGAAGTTCTGGCCAGGGCAACCAGACAAGAGAAAGAAAGGGTATTCAAATAAAACGAAAGGAAGTCAAGTTGTTTCTGTTTGTAGACAACATGATTCTATGTTTAGAAAACCCCATCATCTCAGCTCAAAACCTCCTGATGCTGGTAAGCAAATTCAGCAAAGTCTTAGGATACAAAATCAATGTGCAGAAATCACAAGCATTCTTATATGCCAATAATAGACAAGCAGAGAGCCAAATCATGAATGAACTCCCATTCACAATTGCTACAAAGAGAATGAAATATGTAGGAACACAGCTAACAAAGGATGTGAAAGACCTCTTCAAGGAGAACTACAAACCACTACTCAAAGAACTAAAAGTACACAAACAAATGGAAAAACATTTCATCCTCGTGGGTAGGAAGAATCAATATGAAAATGGTCATACGGCCCAAATGAATTAATAGATTCAATGCTATTCCCATTAAACCACCATTGAATTTCTTCACAGAATTAGAAAAATCTACTTTAAATTTAATATGGTACCAAAAAAGAGCCTGCATAGCCAAAACAATCTTAAACGAAAAGAACAAAGCTGTAGGTATCACGCTACCTGACTTCAAACTATACAAGGCTACAGTAACCAAAACAGCATGGTATTAGTACCAAAAGAGGCATATAGACCAATGACACAGAACAGAAACCTAAGAAATAACACCACACATCTACAACCATTTGTTCTTTGACAAACCTGAAAAAACAAGCAATGGGGAAAGGATTCCCTATCTAATAAATGGTGCTGAGAAAACTGGTTAGCTATATGCAGAAAACTGAAACTGGACCCCTTCCTTACACTTTATACAAAGATTAGCTCAAGATGGATTAAAGACTTGATGGTAAAACCTCAAATAATAACAATTCTAGAAGAAAACCTAAGCAATACCATTCAGGACAAAGGCACGGGCAAAGACTTCATGACAAAAATGCCAAAAGCAATTGCAGCCAAAGCCAAAATTGACAAATGTGGGTATAGTTAAACTGAAGAGCTTCTGCACAGCAAAAGAAACTATCATCAGAGTGAATAGACAACCTACAGAATGAGAGAAAATTTTTGCAACCTATCCATCTGACAAAGGTCTAATATCCAGAATCTACAAGGAATTTAAACAAATTTATAAGAGAAAAGCAAAGAACCCCATCAAAATTGGGCAAATGATATGAACAGACACTTCTCAAAAGAAGACATTTATGCTGCCAAAAAACATACGAAAAAAGGCTTAACATCACTGACAATTAGAGAAATAAAAATCAAAACCGCAATGAGATACCATCTCACACCAGTCAGAAAGGCAATTATTATAAAGTCAAGAAGCAGTAGATACTGGTGAGGCTGTGGAGAAATAGGAATGCTTTTACACTATTGGTGGGAATGTAAATTAGTTCAACCATTGTGGAAGACAGTGTGGCAATTCCTCAAGGATCTAGAACCAGAAATACCATTTGACCCAGCAGTCCCATTACTGGGTGTATAGCCAAAGGAATATAAATTATCCAACTATAAACCCATGTATGGCCAGGTGCAGTGACTCACGCCTATAAGCCCTGCACTTTGGGAGGCCAAGGTAGGCAGATCTCCCGAGGTCAGGAGTTCAAAATCAGCCTGACCAGCATAGAGAAACTCCATCTCTACTAAAAATACAAAATTAGCTGGGTGTGGTGGCATATGCCTGTAATCCCAGTTACTCCGGAGGCTGAGGCAGGAAAATCGCTTGAACCCAGGAGATGGAGGTTGCAGTGAGCCGAGGTCGCATCATTGCACTCCAGCCTAGGCAACAAGAGTGAAATTTTGTCTCAAATAAATAAATAAAGCCCATGCACATGTATGTTTATTGCAGTACTATTTACAATAGTAAAGATATGAAACCAACCCAAAAACCTATCAATGATAGACTGCATAAAGAAAATGTGGTACATATATACCACGGAATACTATGCAGTCATAAAAAGTTATGAGATAATGTCCTTTGCAGAGACATGGATGAAGCTGGAAGCCACCATCATCAGCAAACTAACACAACTAACACAGGAACAGAAAACCAAACACAGCCTGTTCTCACTCACAAGTGGGAGCTGAACAATGAGAACACATGGACACAGGGAGGGGAGCAATACACACTGGGGCCAGTCGGGGGTGGAGATTGAGGAGAGGGAGAGCATCAGGTCATACAGCTAATGGATGCGAGGCTTAAAACCTAGATGATGAGTTGATAGGCTCAACAAGCCACCATGGCACACATATACCTATGTAACAAAACTGCACGTTCTACACATGTATCCCAGAACTTACAGTATATAAAAAAATAAAGAAAATTCTGCAAAAGACCAAATGGCTTAGTATGCATAAAACAGTTAAAAGCTGGCAGATTATCAATTTTTATGTGGTATGAAAAATAATAAAGTTTTTATTTTCTAAAAATAATTGCCTAATGGATGAGTGGTAAACACACACAGAAAATGTGAATTTCTATGCTACAATGTGCATAATTAAATGTAGCAACTCATATTGTTGACCTGAATATTCCTTGGAAAAAGGATAGTACTTTATACCTAGGCTAGTAGTTTTAGTATAAATTTTCAAAGCATATTAATAGGACATAAATTTAATAAAAGGTTAGATGCTCTACATATAAGTATGAATACATTACATATATATATTCACCTAGATACATATGACCTATTAATCTGTTATATTTTTATTCTTCAGTTTTCTATGCCCAATTTTAAATCAACAATAATATCCTTTTTAACCAACTCAGTAATATGAGTGATTTCACTGCTTTAAAATTATTTCAAATGTCACCAAGTCTTGTTGTGATTGTAAAACAGAGACAACTTGCTTTGTGTGTGGGTTTTGGGGCGATAGAAAAGATGGGAATCAGTTTTTTGTTTAATGTCTCACAGGGTAAAGAGAAGGAAGAGTCATGGAAGGCAATTTGTGAAATAGTAAATTTATAAACATATTGGCATAACTTTTTCAGTTCACTTCTTTGTGATCTTTGTTTTGCATGTATTGTCTCATTTGAAAAAAAAATTGTTTTCTCTCCTGTGAAAATAATAATGATAAGTTTGTGTGTGTGTGTGTGTGGTTGTTGTGTTTTGTCTAGCCAAAAAGGACACTGAGTAAATTTTCACCAGAGCCAAGTCTATTTAATAAAGTCTAAGGAATTAGAAAATATTTTAGTCCATTCACACTAGCATAATAAAACATCATACACTGGGTAGCTTATGTACAACAGAAATTTGTTTTTCACAGTTGAGGAGGCTTTCCAGCAGATTAGACTTCCATCTAAGATCAAGCAACAGTAGACTGGTGTCTGATGAGAACCTGCTTTCTGGTTCATAGGTGGCAGTCTCATTGCTATGTTCTCACATGGAGGAATGGGGGAGTTCTCTCAGGATTTTTTTTTTCTTTTTTAGAACATTAATCCCTTTTGAATGGGCTTTGTCTCCATGAACTCATCACCTCTCTAAGGATTTGCCTTCCAATACCAGCACCTTAGTGATTAGGATGTCAACATATGAATTTTAGGGGGACACAAACATTCAGACGCTAGCAGAAGAGAATGCAGAGGTGAATTAACCTACAATTGCTAGTGGAAGTGAAGATAGAAGAGATTATACTGATATTTAATTATGTTTGCCATCATAATTAAGACACAACAACAACATTCTTCATGTATTTGAGCGTTCACTGAAAATCTCTTCTGTCTCCATCACATTATTATTTTTCTGTTTTTGATCAGTTATTAAACTTGTCACGGAATGCATACTTCTTTATGCAATGAATTTCAATCATTAATTGTTCTGTTGTAATTTTGAGTATAGGGTAAGATCATAGAGTGAACCGTATAAACTCAGGCTAGGCTTTGTGAAGACTTCATGTAATTTAAAGTGAAACAGTTAATTTAACTTGATTACTAAGTTATTTAAAGCCACTTGTTTATTTGTTTTGTTTTGCTTTTAATGAGGAATTTATAATTCAGGCATATTAAGACAATAAGCTAGTATCATTATTTTCTCAAAATCACCTTTGCACTCCCTCATCTTTGACTGACAATCTTGCTGATTAGCAAATAGTAGTAAATGACTCTCAAAGTAACCAGTCCAAAGGGTATTTTGGCCCTTAAATTTACACGTGGTTTTTAGTGTTGGAAAGCATGATTTATTCAAAGGTCAAAGGAGGAATTATTGGATCTAACGTTTTTTCTTCATTGGGAAAAAACGAAGGACTTTTGTTCTTTAAATAAATTTACCCCTCCACTTTTAGTGAAGAAATATTATTATCCTTGACAATGGGTCATTTTTTTACTTCCTTTTCTTTTTTCAAATAGGTATGAGATTGTAATATTGAATAGTTATATTCTTGTGTAAATTTGAATTTGTAACATTTGAAATAAATATTGTGAATTTTATTTCTTGAGGTGCATGCAACAACAGCATAGCCGTGTGCTGAAGTATGGTCTGAAAGTAAGCGTTAGAATTTGTGTATTTAAACAAGTCTGAAGAATCATTTTATTTGAGAACATTTATTGCTCAAATGTAAACTACTGCTGAGGTGGTACTTACAAAGCTTATTGGGCTTCCATCTTGAGTAACGCAAACATTTTTCCTTTTAAGAAAGCCAGCTAGTAGTTATTATTTGAAATTTTTCTTTACGTATAGAGTTGCTTTAAAAAAAAAATCCAAAAACTTTAGCCCAGGTCATCTGAATAACCCATTCTCAAAACATTAAAGATTAAAATATTTGAAGTTTTGTGACTTGAAAAATGTAAGGTATGGTAAGAACATGGGCCCTTAATCTTTTTAATCTGTCCACACTATTTATTTATAAAACATAAATCCTTCTAACTTCAAACTGACTTTGTTCAAATGTAACATTTTTATTACTAATGAATACATGTTACAATAATCGTATCATGCATTTACTTTAAAATTATAAAATATATCTAATATGAAAACCTTATTATGGGAGAATTAATTAGAAAAAATGGTATAATACAAAATTATATTTTCAAGCCACACTGAACACAACCTTATGCATGGTCCTAGACCACAGCTAGATAAGTATTTCCATAGAGCTCAGTGTTACACAAGCTAGGAATTTGTTCAACATTATATGGGAAATAGCGGCAGCTGGCCAAAAACTTTGGAGTTTGTTTATTTAATCTGCTTTCTGACAGGTAAGTACTTGGAAACAGAAATTTGTGAAGGATAGTTTTTAAAAATGCTGACATTCAAATTTTAATGTATCATCACATAAATTGCAATAGATCACATGTGATTCAACCAGAACGGCTCAGCTTGGCTTATAATAAATAAGTCACTTAAAATAACCCACTCATTTTATCTCAAATTATAACCCTCTCATATAAAAATATTTTAAATAAAGATTAAGAATATGTAGTATGTGATACGGTAAATCACAGTATCTCTTTGGGTCTCTTGGCAGATTAATGAGTTACCTCATCGTTATTTACACCCGGAGGACACAAGGACGGCACTGTTGCTCTGCCAAGAGAAGCAGAATCCCATCTCTAGTTATATATTATGTCACAGAACATTTGGTAATACGCAGAGCACTGGTATATCAGAAACATTTCCCAAGCAGATGGAGTACATTATTATAATTTTGGTGAGTAATGTCTGATAATCCAAAGGCATATGAAACAATCAAACACAGCTCTGAGATGCCCATATTTGCTGAAACTAGCCCCTAACTTATCTAAACAAGAAATGGAAAACATCTACTGTATTATGATACCTAACATATAGCCTGAAAATTACAGAGCATCATGATGAACAGAATAGCAAACTCTGAAGGACCTGACAGGCAATATGTCTGATGGCTGAAAATTACTTTTAGAAAGTACACTTAAGGAACCACATGGATTATAAACAGCAGACATTTTAAAAATTAGACAGTGCGTTGGATATATGTCATATTTGTCAGAGAAGATCAAACTAAGGTGACACATGTTTGATCACTCAAGTGGATTGAATATTTTCTTAATAATGAATATTGAGATAATAAATGAACAAATTTTGATAGTATTTCCTTACGTATTTCTCATCAATCACTTTCTGAAGACTAGTTAACTAAATATTTGTTTAAAATATGTAATATTATATAATATTATATTTTGTAATGTGTGTGTGTGCACTCTTAGATAAATATTTCCAAGTTCAGAATATTTAGAAATTTTTTATTGTGTTTTTAAATATGTAAACTTTGGAGTTTTTTTCTCCCTTTAAATCAAGGTTCTATTATTTATCAATAAATTTGTTTTTACCAATTTTTGCATACTTTTTTTTAGTTCTATACATTATGATTAATATATTTATTTCTTTGCTCATTAATTAATTCCATAAAGATTTTCTGAATAACAAGTAGGGTTCTATTTTAGTTTCCTTTTTCTATTTCATATTTCCACGGGGTGAAATTTATATTTTAGTTTTCTTTATTTAACTACTAAAGTACTGCTTATATAGTAAGAGTTCAAAACATATCTAAACTTGATAGAAGAAAGTCTTAAAAATAATGTATTAATTAAATCAAGTTATTTTAAAGTCAAAGATACATACAGTAACTCCATCATCATGCCTTGGAGAGTATACTTCATCCCTTTTTTACATAAACCATCATCTTTTAAATAACCAAACACTAAAACACACACACCTGTCATTTCCAAGACTTTTGGAAAAAATGATTTCCAGAATCGGCATTGCTGAGCACGTAGTTTAGTCAATATTCTTGATGACTCTGTATTCAAGGTTAGATATTTTTGTTCAGTGCTTGTGAAGACAGGCCATCTTGTGCTATTATTATGAGTCCCATTTGGATTCCTAAATAATAAAATAGAGACATTATAGTAAAACTGAAATCATTGTTAGATTAAAAAGAATATTGTTTTCTAACAATGTTCACAAGAGCTTTAAAGAGTTTAAGACAGAAAACGTGTGGATATATATTGATGATATGAAACGTAAGTGAACTGGGCTTAGTGGTTTTAGAACTGAGAACCACTATGTTATTTAAAATTGTAAGAATTAAAATTTAAAGTTGAATTTTTTTATATGCATTTCTGCTTAACATATTGGAAGAAAAAATTTGTTATTTCAATAAAATATATCTTCATTCACAGTTAAATGTGCTCAAAGGGTGGTGCTACTTTTGTTTCATTCTCTTCCCTTATCTTAGACCCAATCATTTCACAATAAGGAATCATATCACTTTATACATCTTTTATATCTATTTCATTCTATATACTCTTATTAATACTTCCTGAGTTTAATACCAAGTTTAATTACAAATCTTATTATGTAATAATCTCATTACTCCAGAAAACTTCTTTCAGTCCCACATTTAAGTTTATCTAACATCTCCTAGATCTGTTTACCAATTAAAAATCTTTCAATAATTCTTCAGTGGTTTCATATTAAGGTTAATGAACATGGTATCACCCATATTTCCAAGTTTATTTTCAGATATTCTTTTTATAAACCCAGCCAATAGGAATTAGGTAGAGTTCCCCAGTAAATCCCTCCTTTTTTCATTTCTTCTCTTTGCTCCAGCTGTTACTTCTGTTCGGAATTCTTTTATTTTCCAATTTTATGTGTCTAAACTCATTCAAAACTTTTATATTATCTTTTCATGATATTTTCCATATTTATAGTTGTGATTTGAAAATGGATAATTGTCGACTTTATCTCTTCAATAGCTATAGTGTTGAGCTCATTGATACCTTTATAGCACTCAATAATATATTAATGCCAAAGTCACACAAGTAGGAACTCAGAATTTTTTTTAAAGTGGCTCTACACAGTCACTACATCTGTAGATTTCCTTATAACATATCTTTGTTATTAGTATGAGTTAGACACGGATCTAGGCTCTAGAAATATAAATATGAAACACAAAGTTTTCCTCGAGGAATTTATAAGCATGAAAACCCAGGGAAACAAAGAACTACAACATAAGACAGCATAAACCAAGTCTAAAAAAAGGGCCACAAATTGTTCAGAAGAGGGAACAGTTATTACATGCTTGAAAGGAAATTACCTTATGGAATGGGAATCTGACTGAAAGAGAGGAAATAAGGAACTGAACTGGAAAGGAAAACTGGGAAAGCTAGAAAAAGGGATAGAATTAACATAGACATTAATGATTAATCTACTTCTTCGTTCAAATAATGATGAAAAAGCTAGTTTTGTTTATTTCTAGGATAGAAGGAGACACCATTGAATTTATGTACTTAGCATATTAGTGTTATCACATTAAGGTCTAACAGCCCTGGAAAATTGTTTAGAATCGAACTTGTAGGCATTTACTACTCTCGAGGAACTTTTGACTAAATGGCTAGTGTGAGCATAATATTTTAGAAATATTGATCTCAAGGTATTTAGAATAATCAAGAAACTATAAAGTTTCTCAGCCTTCTCTAACATAAACAAAAGATTAAAGTGACAAAGATAAGTAATTCATTCCTTGCTCTTATTCAACCTTATGCAAAATCATATACAAAAAACTTTAGTTGAACTTTTCTAAAAGTTCAACACAAAAAATCCTTCATCATTCAGATATCTTCTGTATATTATTAATAGATAGAAATTTTGGAGTAGTATGAGCAGATCTAAGTTTGTCTTGCTTTGTTTTGTTTAGCCAAAGTCTCTAAGTCCAGTAGAATTTGGAAGGAGAAATAAAAGTATGGTTATCAAGAGGCAGATTTTTGCCATCAAGAACTTATATTGAATATGCACCATATATTCCTATTTTATCACAGATGCAGACATGTTCAACCATGAATTCAGGAGCTTTAGAGACAAAGTTTCTTGATGTACTAGTTCATTTTGTGGAGGAATGGGATATTTTAATAAGAATTATTAATAATCAGAGCTATTCAAGTTAAACCAATATCATAGCAGGGTTGAAACCTCCTGCTTTAGGGTATTATTTGAGAGAGGTCAAGAAGAAAATTTCTCTAGATCACAGATGGCACACTTGTCTAGGTAAATTATGTAGTCTTTTTTCTTTCTTTTAAAGCTGTAGAAACTAACAAGTATAGCTGCTGGAGGTTGGATATTAAACCAGGAGAACCAATGGTCTGATTCAGTACAGCAATTCTTATGTTCCTAAATTGCCCACTTTTCTTCTAATTCTGCTCTAATTTAATTATGGCACCATTTTAGCTGCACATTCATTTCTGTCCTCTGTGAATGGCGACTTAAACAGAGCTGACTTGTACTTGAGTTCAAGAGCAAAGCACTGCCGGTGCTCATTTAATAAACTTTGTCCTATGAAATAACTCATGACATACCAAATTGTAATTTAGAGATAATAACATTCCTTTGCCTGTAGATGTGGATACAGTTTTCAAAAGATTGAAATAACTGTTGAAGTGATGAAGTATTTTATTCTATAATTTGAAGAAATCTCCATGACTCACAAAGAAAAAAAAAAAAAAAAAAAAAAAAAACAAAGTAGCAAGAGAGACAATTCTGTCTGTATCAATTAAACACTTTGTGAAATACAACATATTTCCACTATACACGATTCCAAAGCATTACATTTTTAAATCTCAAAATCATAAGATCAGTTTAAGCATCTTGACTTTGCTGTTTCTCAAAGAAGTTTTTGTTCTTGTCACAAAATAAAGACTTCAAAAAGTAATAATTAAAATTTTCCATGAAGTTGTATATGCTCTATTTTTATCAGTATCAGCTTCTTTTTCTACCTTGTAGTATACCAAAATGCTCTATAGATCACCCATTAGAATTTTCTTCATATATAGGTTTGAAAGGTTTTAAGACACAGCTAATTTAACAACAAAAAAAGCAGAGAGTATCTTTCTTTAACATCTGTGTTACAGAAAATTACTTGCTTGCCATTGATATTTGAGCACACAGTTGATAACTCATTTTATGAACAGATTAAAGAAAAAGACATCAATTGATTCAGGATGCCCTGATATGAAGAAAAATTCTGCATCTAGCTTCAAAAATAAAGTTTTCTTGGAATTATAGAATCCTAGAATTGCCTACCCAAGCCTAAAATGAGAATTAAAATTATCCTTAAGAATTCAGAGACAGTTATTTCTACGTAAGCTATAGTAGTTTTTGAGAGAATGTATTTTAATTAGCTTTAAAATCTAGTAAAATGAAGCTATAGTTAATAGTTATATATTAAAAGTTATATATTAAAAGTTTAGATGAAATATTTCACTGTCATAAGAGGTTTGAAGAACATATATTGAAAAAGTTTTAAAACGTTAAAATATTTATGGATTCCATTCCATGTCACTTAAATGAAATTCTATTTTAATATAAGGAATAGAAGGGCTATAAGAAGACCTAAATTTAGAAAACAGATTCATTCATTCGTTCAACCAATATTTATAAAGTGTGTACTAGGTCAGGTAGTATTTGAGTGATAAGAGATTCAACAAATACAAAATAGAAATTCGTTTATCTTGCCATGTTTATTTGATGAGAAAGACAAGAAATAAGATCAATAAAGAAATGATGTAATATGTCAGATGATACCAGGTGCTAGTGATAATAAAATGAGGAATGGGGATAAATAGAAATGGCAGGTAAGTATCAGTGTGTGTGTGGCAGGGGGATGGTGAGGGAGTCCATAATAAAACATCTGATTGTTGTCTGTCTCTTGTTCTTGCAATGTAATCTCTAAACACTTGGACTATTGTGTTATACATGATAGCTTATGCTAACATGATGCCTTATGGTGAGTATATAATAACTTAGGCTCATGAAATGACTCATGGTGGGGATGGCCACACTGATCATCTTAGGGTAGAAACTAGCCCTGCCAGAAATACCGTCCATGTTATTAGAGGGATGAGACTTTTAGCTATGTGATATCATCCTGACCTCCACGGAGGGGAAGGAGCTGAAGACTGATTTTAACCATGTGAGCAATGATTCATTCCATCTTGCCTATACATAATAATAAAATCCCAATAAAAAAATAGAGATACAAAGCTCAGGTGAGCTTCTTAGATTGGCAATACTCCATAGATACATAAGCACAATAGATGTCATGAAGATAATAGATCTCTGAGAACAGAGAAGTTTTGCATTTGGAACATTCTAAGTCGAAGATGCTCTACGTGTCTCATCCTCAGCTAGTTCTAATTTATATATTTTTGTTATAAGAAAGCTGTAATTGTAATTACAGGGCTTTCCTGAGTTCTGAGAATAGCTCTTGTGAGTTCTAAAATCTGAGGGAGTCCAAAGGGACTCCATATTGGTAAACAGCTAGTCTGAAGTGAATGTAGTCATGCGGACCCTAAACTTCTGACTGGTGTGAGAAATCTTGGACCAATTTCGCAGACTGGAAGATTAAACTTGACTTTCTGTAGCTCTGGGTAAGGGAGCTTTGTAATATTTAATAGAAAATGAAGTGACGACTTGAGGAGAAAAGGGATGAGCCAAACAGTTGTTTGGGGAAATAGTATTTCAGCAGAAGGGATGGAAAACAATGATCACGAGAAAAACGTTCGCTTAGAGTTT
Source organism: Piliocolobus tephrosceles (assembly GCF_002776525.5). Taxonomy (NCBI): domain Eukaryota; kingdom Metazoa; phylum Chordata; class Mammalia; order Primates; family Cercopithecidae; genus Piliocolobus; species Piliocolobus tephrosceles. Next base: position 121,662,571 of record NC_045435.1, on the reverse strand, counting down.
TCCAAGGAAAGCAGGGGGACAGTGTGACTAGAATAGAGGCAGCAAGGGAATGAGTGTAGGAGGTGAGGTTGGAGAGGGGACAGTAAGGTCACATTACTTAGTGCCATGTATGTCTTCAAAAGTATTTTGCGTCTACTCAGAGTAAGAGAGGGAGGAATTGGAAGGTTTGCACAAAGAAAGAACAAGATTGACCAGGCATGGTGGCTGACGCCTGTCATCTTAGCACTTTGGAAGGCCGAGGCGGGTAGGTCACGAGGTCAGGAGTTCAATACCACCCTGGCCAACATGGTGAAACCACATTTTTAATGAAAATACAAAAATTAGCCAGGAACGGTGGCGGGCCCCTATAATCCCAGCTACTCAGGAGGCTGAGGCAGGAGAATGGCTTGAACCCAGGAGGTGGAGGCTGCAGTGAGCTAAGATCACGCCATGGCACTGCAGACTGGGTGACAGAACAAGACTCCATCTTGGGGGTTGGGGAAAAAAGGAAACCATAAGATCTCATTTACATTGTTTAAAAGATCATCTGTCTATAGTGTTGGGAATAAACTACAGATGGTTCAAGAAGACCAATTAGGAGGCTACTAAAATAATTTATGTGAGAGTTGATGGTTACTTGAACTAGAGTAGTAGTGGCAGAAATTGAAAGAATTAGATCTTACATATATTTTGTAGCTAGAGTTGTTACTAGGCCGATAGATTAAAGAGGAAAGGAGCAGGCAAGGTTGACTCCAAAGTTTCTGGCCTGAGAAACTGGAAGAATGAATGTAGTTGACATTGCTGAGATAGGAAAGACTGCAAGAAGAGCATGTTTGGAGTGTAATATCAAGAGTTCACGGCTGGGCATGGTGGCTCATGCCTGTAATCCCAGCACTTTGGGAGGCCAAGGCAGGCAGATCACTTGAGGTCAGGAGTTCAAGACCAGCGTGACCCACATGGTGAAACCCCGTCTCTATATGTGTGTCTGTGTGTTTGTCTGTGTATTCTGTAACTCGAATATTAGAAATACCCAAAGTAACTGAACAAATATCATTTATATAAAATTTTATTTTATATTATAAGATACAAATGAGCTTCAGAAAAAATCAATCGTATCTATTTATTCATGCCCAGTGCCTATGATAAACCTAGGAAAGTATGCATTGAAAAAATGCGTTTGCAATGAGAAGTGAGTAGCTTTCGGAACTTTGGATGTATGTTGGATCAATTCACTATCAGTTCTAAAACAAAACTTTTCACTTTATTAAAAAAGAGAAATTCACCTTTTCTCATGTGTTAAGTTAAAGTAAAATATCTTGTAAATATTAATCTTCTAAAACTCACATTGACTAAAAACTCACACTGGTTCTTCAGGTGCGGTGAGATAGCACAACATTTGACTTCAGCTTGCTTCATCTGCTAATGAGGCATCATTTTATAGAAGAGTATCTCTTAAGCCTGTTCACAAACTAAAATCTAACTCAGAGTTTTCAAGGCCCACTTATATTCTCCATCTTGACTTTCTATGGTTTGTTAAGAAGGTCTTTATAACTGTATTTTTGTTTTCTGGAAGATGTAATAAAGGCAGAAAAAGTTGCTAAAGCAATGTGAACTGTATAATACAGCTATGGATAGAGACTGTAAGATTATTTGCAATTTAGATTATATTTAATGCAAATATCTAAATCTACTTCACTTTTATTAGTTGCTTCCTCCCATCTCCAGATATTTCTATTGCTAACGGTAGAAATGAGAAAAATGATTACTGAAAAACAATTTCCTAGATTCATTATAGTTTGTTCAGTTTTTTTTTTCTTTGTTAAATAATAAGATTTGTTATTTTCAGGCAGGAATCAAGGTACCCAGAGGGATAGGATTATAATAACATACCTTAGAAATTTGCAAAAATTCAGAAATTAACTAAGGATGATTTCTTGTATCTAAATATACTGTGCTATAAGAGTCCATGGTCAAGTGGCTTATTAAACTTTTACTGTTTCATCATTCCTAACTTGTGGATTGGAATACATTCTCAGCTTCACGGAGAATTTGGATATAGGTTTTTTTTGTTTGTTTGTTTGTTTTAGTTTTTTTGAGACAGAGTCTCGCTCTGTCGCCCAGGCTGGTGTGCAGTGGCCTGATCTCGGCTCGCTGCAAGCTCCGCCTCCCAGGAGCATACCCTTCTCCTGCCTCAGCCTCCTGAGTACCTGGGACTACAGGCGCCCGCCACCGCGCCCAGCTAATTTTTTGTATTTTTAGTAGAGACGGGGTTTCACTGTGGTCTCGATCTCCTCACTTGCGATCTGCCCGCCTCGGCCTCCCAAAGTGCTGAGATTACAGGTGTGAGCCACCGCGCCCGGCCTGGATATAGGTTTTTATGAGAAAAAAGAAGGGAAGAGAAAGGGAGAGGAGAGAAGGAGAGAAGAACCCTACAGGAAATATATAATTTGTATGATCCTGTACACAAATTTGATCAAAGGCAAAATATTTCAATGTGCTAAACTTTCTAGGAAATAAAAAAAGAAAACATTTTTTATTCAGCTCTAATAAAGAGGAACATATTACACTTCAGTTAAATAAATACTAGGAAGATGACATATCAGTTGCACATAATTTTCAAACTTTAAGAAAAATTAACAGCTGTAGTTCACGCAAAAATATGGGATGAGGCTTCATCACTAGAAATAAGCAAAGACCAATTATGATATAATATAGCTTGGCATGTGTTATCAAAGTGGATGCCTCATAAGTAAGAAAGAAACATTTTGTTTTAGGGGGAAATAAAAACATATAAACAAAAATGCAAAACTGAACCCTGCATATAAGGTGAGACTTCTTGAGTGATTTCTGGTATCAGGAGTCCTACCTTACTCTAATCATTTGTTTTATTACTAGGTCCTAATGAAGAGTCTTGTTCATGTTGTCAATCAGTATTGTTAAGCTCTGTTCTGTTCAGGAAATAAAATGGAGTAAAAAACGCCTTAAGCACACAGAAATATGTTTATCTTTTTAATCCAAATCAAAATCTTCATGTAGATTTAATTTTAATCCAAATCAAAATTTTCACTGTTGCTGAGATGTACTGTGTTTTTTTAATCCTAAATTTCTAACTGGGAATCAAGTGCCCACTTAAAGCACATTTTTATATATTATGAGAACATTTTAATCTTAATAAGTATTTAAAAGAGGCTTGTGTACTTAACCCACTCTCCTAAATACTTCACTGAAGTAGTTGGATAGAGTCATGAAAACAAATTGATTCCTAGTGCACAGTTCTCTTCTAGTAATTTCTTTGTATTGCACATCTTCAGTTATTCATCAGCTGAAATGTCAAAGAGTTGCCAGACAAAGGATCTCTAAGATCTTTAGTACACTGTTGGTATGATGGATGAACAAAGCTTTCATGGTCTGGAAGATCATTCTGTCTTCTTTCCTCTGCATTGTTTGGATATAAAGGTTTGCATAATTAGCTGGTGAATTAAACAGGGATACTAGGCAATGTTTAGCCTCCTCCAACTCCAGAAAATGAATTGGGCTGAATACTAAACGGTATTAAAGAAAATTAGACATTTTTTCTTTTCCTTCCTTCCTTCCTCCCTCCCTCTCCTTCCTTCCTTCCTTCCTTCCTTCCTTCCTTCCTTCCTTCCTTCCTTTCTTCCTTCCTTCTTCCCTTCCTCTCTCCCTCCCTCCCTCCAGTCTCTCCTTTCTTCCTTCACTCCTTCCTTTATTCTTCCATTTTTCCATTTATTCATTAGCTAAGCAAGTACATCCAGATGTCTTCCCTAATTTCTAAATATGAAGATGCATTATGTTTGTACCCATTTTCATTTTCTAGTGACAGCAAAGCAACTGTTATCATTTGAATGTGATCATATGAATCCCAGAGGAGTGACAACCTAATGATCTGTAGAGAGCTCAAATGTACTTTCAAATAATGGCACTAGAACACTTATTTTAATAAGGGGGCAGACTTTGCATTAATTATAGATAAGAAAATAATCTCAAACTTGAAACAAATTGGCTTCTTTTTTGAGTCTTCCAAATTCTATCAGTTTTGCTCTTATTCACTTCTGTTTGCGTTAGTCTGTGCCACAAAATTGATGGCAGCAAGCCCACAGTTTCAGGAATGAGCGTAGGAATTGCCAAAAAAATGTCCTGGAAACTTAGTTTTGTAGTAGCACATACAAATCTTAAAATAGCTTGATTTTTAAATGAATACTTAAATATTAGAAAAGACCTGGGAAATAATACTCCAGGAAAATTATACAAAAACTTAATTGTGATGTTTTTCTTTAATGGGTAGTTTCAGCATATCAAATAAATATTCTTGAATTCAAAGTTATTGACTTTATATCACTATTCACTGGAGGTCCCTATATTTGGCTAATCACCTCCATTAGACTTTAAGGCTCCATAATAGCAGACAAAATGTCTGTTTTGTTGACTCTTGTAGCCTTGCATAGAGTCAATGTTTGATAAAAGGCTGTTTGGTAAAGGTTTTATCTAAGTAAGTAAGCCATTAGACTAATTGCATCAGAATGAACTTTTAAAGTGATTAGAATTATACTGCATACACTTGAAACTACAGTGTATCCTTTCAAACGAAAAAACAAACTCTGTGTGTGTGTGTGTGTGTGTTTTCTCTTCTAAACAACTGGTGTGGATGTTGGCTAAGATATTTTGAGGTTGTTTGAGATCTATTTCAGAGGTATATGAGTAAATTTAAGAAGAATATACTTTAGGCCGGGCGCGGTGGCTCAAGCCTGTAATCCCAGCACTTTGGGAGGCCAAGGCGGGCGGATCATGAGGTCAGGAGATCGAGACCATCCTGGCTAACATGGTGAAACCCCGTCTCTACTAAAAAATACAAAAATCTAGCCGGGCTAGGTGGCAGGCGCCTGTAGTCCCAGCTACTCCGGAGGCTGAGGCAGGAGAATGGTGTAAACCCGGGAGACGGAGCTTGCAATGAGCCGAGATCCGGCCACTGCACTCCAGCCTGGGTGACAGAGCGAGACTCCGTCTCAAAAAAATAAAATATATATATATATATACTTGAAAAACATTTATTAGAAATTTTGTATCTATTAGACACTGAACTAAGCACTTTTTATGCAAAAACTCAGTTAACATTAACTATGATTATTTGAAAGAGGCAATTTTATTATTCACATTATATAGATAAGGAAGCTGAGATTGTCCAATGTCACACAACTTGAATGGCTGAGGTAGGTGAATTTTCAAATCTCAAAGCCTACAATGTCAAAAACATAAATCTGATGTTTTCATGGTTTCAACTAAGTACCTCAACATTAATATTAAAAAAAAAAAATTACTGTTTCCCAATAAAAAGCAATTTTGCTGAGTGTTGTTGTGTATGCTTGTAATCCTAGCTAATTGGGAGGCTGGACTGAGTTAGAAAGATTGCTTGAGTCCTAGGGTTCTAGATCTGCCTGGGCAACATAATGAGCTCCCCATCCCAACAAAAAAGAAAGCAGTCTTCTCATGCAGATTTTGTAAAACAAAACAAACAAACAAAAAACTAGAGTATATAGTGGCATACAGAGATACAAACAGAATATAAAAAAAAATTCATCTTCTATGATAGAATTACAAATAATACCGTTTTTAGGATAATATCTGTGGCTGTGGGTGACTATCTCGCCTCCTTATTTCTTTACTACTTATTCAAAACACATACTTATATCATCTTACTTGGTAAACTTTGATAAATAAAACTTTTTTCAACTTTTAAGTTGAAATATTTTTTTTCTATTTTATTTGAAAACTTTACGAAAATCCTATCCAATTTTCAAAATATTTTCTCTGTATTTAGCATTGTGTTTCCTTCCAAATGGCACAGATCTCATCTTGGAATAATGAGAATATAATTGCCTTACATATTCTTCCTGCTTTAGAAAAACTGTATGTTATTTTAGTTGAAGTTCCTTTTATGAACCTACACTCCTGCCTAGTAGTGAATTTAGGTTAAAAACTTTAAGGTGTTGAACCTACTGTCATTTTATGTATAATACGCACAGTGTCTAATGTGCAAAGAGGGGATTTTAGGTAATATAATGAATTTAGTGAAGCTAAAATTTTAAATATATCTATGTGTATTTAATTTTATTTGTAGATCTACATAAATGATGTATATAGGGAAAGTAAGATGTAACAACCCAATGTGCCACATTAAGGTCCACAGCAATGACACTATTTATGGAGGAAGCTGTCAGCACAACAAATAAACATTATAAGTCAGTTTGTTTGTTTGTTTATTTATTTATTTATTTATTTATTTATTTATTTTATTTTATTTTTTGAGACGGAGTCTCGCTCTGTCGCCCAGGCTGGAGTGCAGTGGCCGGATCTCAGCTCACTGCAAGCTCCGCCTCCTGGGTTTACGCCATTCTCCTGCCTCAGCCTCCCGAGTAGCTGGGACTATAGGCGCCCGCCGCCTAGCCCGGCTAGTTTTTTGTACTTTTAGTAGAAACGGGGTTTCACCCTGTTAGGCAGGATGATCTCATCTCCTGACCTCGTGATCCGCCCGCCTTGGCCTCCCAAAGTGCTGGGATTACAGGCTTGAGCCACCGCGCCTGGCCGGTAAGTTAGTTTTATTACCATAAACATACATACAGACTCGAGCCTAAATCATGCTTAATGAATTTTTCAAAGTGAGCATTGAACATTGAATTTGTAATAATTAAAATGGTGATACACACAAAATAATCTTATTTCATTTTAATAAAACATTTCAGATACTTAGCTAATTGGTGAAAACCTTTAACCAAAATAATTTCAAATCTATATTAATATTAGAAAGGTAACAAAGATATGTGTGCTACCTACCATATAAAATGTCATGTTATTTTTCCATAATTCTTTTTTCCCAATTATTTTACTAATCGTTAGTAAGTTAAAAATGTCCCATCCATATTTTCTACTATTTGAAAGTGTTACAATGTCTCATTTAGCCTTCAATTATTTCTCATGGAAGTACTTTATTTTATTAGCATGCAATCAGAAATATTTTATAATCAAAGATTTCTATTCTTAAATTATTTCAGGTAGCACTTTTCTGGGTATTCTTTTCTCCAAACTTTTTTTCTGTTACTTGAATTTTTTTGTAATCAAAAATAATATTAGGCCATTTAAAAGAATTTAAAGTTATCTTGAAGTAATATTGTCTAATCTTCCATTCAGTGTTTTATTCTCTCTAGAATATCTGCACAAAGCTATTCTAACTTCTGTTTTTTCACTTTTAATAATGGAATATGTGTCACAATCTGAACAAAGTCATTCCAATCCCTGATAACTTTATTCATTACTAAATCTAGTTGGAAAAACAGACCTGCATTCAGGCCCTACTAGAATTCCAGGCCCTGGGGCTATTTTTATTTTTTTTCTCAAAGAGAACTGTGTCAAATATAATACTAAGCTAAACAATATCTCCATAAATTTTACCCAGGGATTCTCTGTTTTTCCTGTAGAATAAATTTCAATTCTCCCTATGACATACTTTTAGTTGTACTTGACGCCCGATGTATTCACTATTGCTACTCTCTCTCCGTATATATAGACCTCTTAAGATAACCTCTTTATTGTGAAAAAATTAGATTACTCTTTTCTGGAGAAATAGCATATGAGGGCCAGTATTCTGTTGATTTTTTAAAAATCCACAATAAAAAAACTGAACTGACTTTTTTTCAGGAAGCTGTTTGTTATTCAATAATTAAATTTTATTTCCTGACATGTGCCAGGAATGTGGGCAATGGATATAACAGTAAACAGAACCTATAAGTCACTGATTGCTGAGCTCCATCAGTTTAATGACTGGAGATAAATAATAAATTGATTAATAGATACGAATTAAGGTAGTAATATCATCTATGAAGAAAATGCAAGCATGATAACCAAATTTTTTAAAAAATGTGGTAATTTGGAACTGACGAGTCATAGAAAGGAGTTCTCAGTTGAACTGAAGAAGGGTATTGAAAACCAACCTTCCTTCCTGCCCTTTTTGGCTACAGCTTTCTAGCTTTTCCAAACAAATAGAAACGTGAAAAAGATGAACAGACTGGACTTTGCAGCTCTCGTACATGCTAAATATAGCACAAGCAATTCCTTCTAGACTCTTCTGAAATGACAGTGATGAGTGTGATTTCTGAATGACTTGCTAATTGCAACTAAGTCAGTCACAGGATTTCGTTTCTTATGTCTAAGGCAGATGTGCCGTAATGAAAACGACAAGGGTAATTATTTTATACTGAAAACTATTATTTAATAACTTATGATTTAAGGGCAGTGTACCTTGGAAACAATCTCATGACTTTCATTCAAAAATGTCTATCTGAGGGAATGCTGAAGAATCGGAAGCATCTTGTTTTATTAAATTTTATACCGCTTTATAATTACAGCTACAGAAATATTGTAATGATAAGATTTGTTTTTTGCATTTTGTATAAATACATAATTATGAAATATGGAACAAAACATATAATATACATTATAAAAATAAATAAATAGAAAGATTTTGAAATTGGAAATTAGAAAATGTCTTTTCGGATAATGTTTACTTACTACACCGAGCATGGTAACTTTATAAGAAAGATGAGAAGTATCCCTGCCAACAGTATATTCATCTTATGTTTAACTCTTGTTTTTCTGATTTTAGGATTCCTAAGGTATTATTTTAGGTACCACAATTTAAAATAATATTTTACCATCAAGACACACAGGTGGAAAAAGTAACCCACAAAAATTAAAATATTTAAAACAATGTTAATTGTGTGACCTGAACTTCCAATCATCAGTTGCTTTATTTGTAAAATAGGGATATTAATGCATTTTACACAGAGTGGTTATAAAAACTACATGCAAAATCTATCTGGAATAGTTAGAATCCTGCTTGGATCTTAATGAAACATTTAATAAATGGAAACTACCAAAGGAAGAAGAGGATAATGAAGCAGAGGAAGGGACTTTAATGAAGACAGCTACAATACCATCCTATTACCAATCTAGCTGTTGCTTACAGACTCATCCGTAGGTATACCCAGATCTATTTGCACATACATATATACATATTACTCACTGGGCAAGTTTACACAATAACCATGTGAGGTAGGTTTTATTAGAAAAATATGGACATAAAGGGAACAATTAACTTGGCAACTATGTGGCAAACGCACCTTCAAAATCAAGCTGTTTTCCTCTAATGCCGTGCTCTTTTTGATGCATCATATTATGTTGGAAATTCAATTAAAAGTCAAGGTGTTTTCTTTGAAAGTGAAAAAACCCAAGAAATTCATACTTAAAGGTGTGTTTCAGTTTTTAACATCTCACCTGAATTATTTTAATATTTTTTGAAAGTAATAAAACATATTTTTAGAAATTTAATTAAAAGTAATTAAAGTAAATAGTATTACATTTTTAAAAATGTTTATAATTTTAAGGATCATCATTCCAATTCTTTTCTAGGAAGTGCATTCTTTCAGGCATGCATTTACCAGCAAGTCACACTATTTTTTATATTGTTTATATAATGATAAGAGTTTTAGCCACAAAATAGTTTTTAGTTAAAGTACTTATTTATTTTTAGGCTGTACCTGTTTTGCACTACCATTTTAGCCAGTCATAAGCTGTTGGGAATAGGTCTCTGAACCTTCTTCTGTTTTTGATTATTTGCTCAAGTAACCTCTGTTAAATTTAGTTTTCCTAAAGCATTTTCTTTTAACACTATAAATCAATGATTCTCAATAGGAAGAAAAATTAGAATGAGGAGAAATTTTGGTAATTAGTAGACACATCCATGTAGCAGATGGTACCAGACTGATTTTTAGGACTTTTAAATTTACCAACCAAAGATTGTATTAAAGATATATATGTCCCTTTTTCACCTTTAAAATTACTGTTATTTTGGCCTGGTGTGGTGACTCACACCTGCAATCCCACCATTTTGGGAGGCCGAGGTGGGCAGATCACCTGAGGTCAGGAGTTCAAGACCAGCCTGGCCAACATGGAGAAACCCTGTCTCTACCCAAAATACAAAAATTAGTCAGGTGTGGTGGTGGGTGCCTGTAATCCCAAGTACTTGAGAGGCTGAGGTTGGAGAATTGCTTGAACCCGGGAGGCAGGGTTGCAGTGAGCTGAGATAGCACCACTGCACTCCATCCCCTGGGCAACAAAGCAAGTCTCTGTCTGAAGGAAAAAAAAAGATAGGAAGAAAGAAAGAAATTGCTGTTATGTTGACCTAGTATTCCAGAAACAAGTAAGATCTTACTACTTAAATGTTGTAAAAAGTAAAAAACCAAACTATGATTCAGATTCTGAGTTCCCAAGACATAACCTCGCCCCAAATTTCTTTTCTCTATACACTATTTTGACAAATGTATCCGTTTTTGTTTCTAATTATACTTACACGTGGTGATTCACATCTGTGTCTCCACATTCTTTCATCCACAATGTCTTCCTGAGGTCTAGTCATAATATTACACACACTGCATACACACCTATATTTAGCTATTACCCACTTCAGTGTTGCAGAACCATGCTATATTAACCTTCACTGTCTGCAGCCCATACATTTTATGTTCTGTAATTTCATTAATGTCCCCAACTTGTTTCCAGTAGCACATTACACTTTGAGGTGAAAACTATATGTTGCATGGTTTGGAATCACTAGCTTTGCAACTGGAGTCTGCTACTAAAAGCTGGTTGAATTTGCATGAAGTTATTCAAATTATCAGAGCATATTTATCCATTAATTTGCAATAAGTGATATGAAGGAGACCAAGTTGGTTGGAATATAGTGAGCAGAGATATTATTTTATCAGAGATTGTCAAATAATTTGAAATATGGGCCCATTTAGATAATGATAAGAAATTTAGATTTTACTCAAGATAAAATAAAAAAATCACTGAAGAGTTATTAACCAGGCAGTGCTAAGATCTGGCTTATATTTTGAAAGGATCGTTCCAACATAGGGAGGAGAATAAACTGTGAAGAGAAAAGGGTGGGACCAGGGAGACTGGCTATTGTAGTAAACCAGAAAAGATACCTTGGTGGCTCAGATTAGGCTTTTAGTTCTGAAGATAACGAGACCTAAGTTACTTTCAGATCCATTTTGAAGGTCAAGATGATAGGAATTTGCTGATGTGGAATGGGGAAAAATTTTTTAAATAGCAAAATTGTTTTTTTTGTAACTTGTTAATGAAGGAGACATTTACAGAGATATAAATTCATGAGCATTTGCATGATGTTTAATGTCATAGAAACAAATGATTTACAAACAGATGATTGTTTGTTTGTTTGTTTTTATTTTGTTTTGTTTTTTGGGACGGAGTCTCGCTCTGTCGGCCAGGCTGGAGTGCAGTGGCAGGCTCTTGTCTCACTGCAAGCTCCGCCTCCCAGGTTCACGCCATTCTCCTGTCTCACCCTCCCGAGTAGCTGGGACTACAGGTGCCCGCCACCATGCCCGGCTACTTTTTTTGTATTTTTAGTAGAGACGGGATTTCACCATGTTACCGTGTTATCCAGGATAGTCTGGATCTCCTGACCTCATGATCCACCCGCCTCAGCCTGCCAAAGTGCTGGGATGACAGGCGTGAGCCACCACGCCCGGCCAATAGATAATTTTTTTTTTTTTTTTTTTTTTAAGGAAGAGTTCAGGAAAACAGAAGAAAAGAGATCTAAGAACTTAGCTCTGGGAAGATTTAGAGATTGGGAAGGTGGGAATAATCAACTAATAAATAATTACTCATATATTCAAAAAGTATTCATTGACTACTTGTTGTGTGCCTAATAATGTCGTAGGTACTGGGAATATAGTTGCAAACAAAATAAATGAAAAGTCCCCTCTTTTTAGAGCTTACATTTTGGTGAAAGAGAGAAAGATGAGCAAGATCAATCAGTTAAGTAAATACATGCTAAGGAAAAATCTAAGTGTGTAGGAAGTTGCAATGAGTTTCTGACTCATTCTATTCACTTGTTTAATTCTGTAGTACAGATACTATGATATTGTACAGCTAAGAAATTTAGTATGCACGTCTGAAAAAAAGGTCATATTCTTACTGAGCCAAAACAACACTCTCACACTTAATCAATTTATTTAACAATAATCTCTTAATATCATCCAATTCACAGATTATATTTCTGACTATTCTAAATTACTAAATATGTAATCGGCATAATAATTATAAACAATGTAAACTCTTAAAAAGAATTCTGACTTGGTTATTTTTCTAAAGGTCAAGTTGACAGAATTTACTAACTAACTGGCTATGGAGAATGATGATCAATATTGATCTTGAATTTTTTGGCAAAAGCAAGAGAAAGAATGAAATTTTTTTTTAACTGAAGTGGGGAAGTATATGAGGAGAATATTAAAAGTAAATTAAGAATATATAAAGTTTGAAATGCACATTAAATACTTAGGTAGATATGTACATAAGGCTCAGGGGTTTAGGAAGAGACCTGGGCTGCAGATATAACTAGAAGTCATCAGTATGTAGAAGTTAGCTAAAGCAGTAAAACCGACTGACATCACCCATGGAAAAAAACATGCACAGGAAAGAGTTGTCCAAGGACTGAGCTGCAGTACACTACAGTATTTTGACATGAGAAGAAATCACAAAGGAGGCTAAAATGGTAAGCCTAGAAAGGTTAGAAAAAAAAAACTCTGATGGTTCCTGGGTTTCCATGACTCCACTGAAGCAGATGCTTCAAGGAGAAGAGAGATTACACACACATCAAATACTGATGATAGGTTAAGATGATTCAGAAATAATTAAGTGACTTGGCAACATGGAAATACAGACTCATATGAGAATAGTTGGAATGAGGTAACTGGGATAGCGAAATAGTTTAAATAAAGAATGAGAGGATAAAAGTGGGCAATTGGTAGAGGTAAGTTATTAGTGAGTTTTGCTGTCAAGAAGAATATGAAAATGGGAAAGTAGTTATTAAACAATATGAGGTCTTTTTTCAGATTACGCATTTTTTTTTCACAGCAGTAAAACTACATGAATAATTAAATGGAGGGCAAAAATGATTTTTTAAAAAAAGAAAAATACTTTTAGAACTAAATTCTTGCATAGTCATGCGTGAATGGGCTCTAGAGAATCCCACCGGCAAGTCTAGATGGGAGACAAGGGCATAATTGACATTGCAACTGGAAGGAGTTAGAGAGGACTTGGCCATGGTTTTTGATAGGCTAATTGATTTTGTGATCTGATTAATTTTGGATTTTGTTTTCTTGTGTGTGACTGCATAAAAAGCAAGTTTGTAGCTGTGCGAGTAAAGAAGAAATTTTTGAGTTTTGGGAAGACAGAACAGGTATAAATATCCTTTAGGAGCACTGAGGGAATAAATTGGCTAGAGACATTAATGCCAGGCAACATTAAAGAATCTCTTGAGTTTAAGGTCTTGAATTTATTAACATAGTGTGTATACACGTTTATATCCAGACACATTAATTAAGCTGTTTGATAGCAATCACATATTTAAACATAAACAAGTTTGTGATTCTTGCAGGTGAGAAAGATTAAGATAAAAAGGTCAAAGCATTGCATAGTTTATTTGTATGAACACTGCAATAATTAAAAATGTTTACAAATTTTTAGCAGATAGAAGGAAAGTAAGCTAGATGCTAAAACATCTCCAATGGATGAGTAAGATTCAGCAGGCTTTAAGCAGATGAATGCAGCAAGAATAAAATGTAAATGGTATACTCTGATATAATCTAGTAGAATCTACTTCAAGAGAGTTTATTCTGTGGAGGAAGGAGGAATAATGTTTTCAAAACAATGACGAGCTCTTAGTAGGCATATATACGTATATATGGCTGTATGTACATGAGTAGTGGAATAAAAAAGCCATCACTTGAGAGGGGTGAAGATGAAATAGAAACTTCACGATCAGTCACGCATCAGTTAAAGCCAAAAGGTAAAATAAGTGTTCATAAATTGAAACTGCAGTTAGTTTTGCTGCCAGATTGCAAATCCCAAAAGAAGAGTTGAGGGCTCTAGAAGCTTAGAAAATGTGTTAGTCTGACTAATGTAGATTGCAGTATAGGTTACTAAAGGTTACTAACAGGTTACAAAAACCTATTTCCAAAGGACTTTCAAACATGTTTCTTAGTGGCTTACAAGGTTTTGTTACGTATTTTAATTATTTAACATGATATTTGCACACTCATATGCAGACAGGCAGATGGAAAGACATGTCTCTTCATATGATTCTGTAAGATCTGAGATACAGCACAAATGGATGACAGCAATAACCTAAATCATTAAGCACAACGACCGTATTTTTAATCTTTACCAACCTTTCACTTTTATTTTGGTTAAACTTACTTTCTTTGCGTTTAGAAATGCCACAATTCTTTTTCTAATTTTTAAAACACTTCGTCTTACTTTAATTTTCAGTCCTACATACGTTCTTAACTCATGAAATAGACCTGGGTATTGCTAAGTAAGAAAACTGAATCACATTAATTGGTTTTCCTTTCTTCTCACACACTCTTCATATCTACCTGATTACCAGAGCTCATAGATAATATTCCCTGAACATCTGAAATCCATCCTCTGGTTTGTCTTTTCATTCCCAAAGTTACTCCCCAGTGTACACAATTTGTATTGCTGCCCTGGAATGCGACAATGTGTCTCTTCTCATTCTCCCTGTCAGCTTTCTAACTCTCTTCTATGCCACTCCCTCTTCTGCACACAGAATGATTTTTCTAAAATTCAAATCTGATAGCATTCTCCCCTCACACTAAAGAAAAATTTTCACATGGTGCTCTTGGCATGTGATCTAAAACAAGCTTGGTTTACAAATGTACAATCTGGTTTCTTCATAACTCCCCAGATCACGTCTCCTCACACCTGACCTTTTACTTTCTTTCTCTATCACTTCTCGGTCTTTGCCTGTACTGTTTCATCTTCCCCCAGAATTTTTTATTTTTTTGAGAAAAGTTTCTGTAAGCTTCTAGGACTGGACTGGGGTTCCCCTATGTTTATTTCCTAAGCCTGTAGTTAACCATAGTATAGTTCTCATTATGTGGTTTGGTAAATTGCTTATCTGCTGTGATCTGCCAGCAGTAAGTGGTAACCTCTGTGATGGTAGGCCTGCATTTTATTCTACGATATACTCATACTGACTCCATAACACTTAGCCCAATGCGTGGCTCACAATTGGTGCTCAATAAGTATTTGTGAAATGATTATAATAAATCATGCAGCTGTGAGGTACAATTTAATATAAAATATCAGATATTTTATGATCATCATTTACATTCATAATGTTGGATAAAACCAAAAGGTATTAGAACCAGATACATAAATAATGGTGTAAACACATCTTTATAATAATCATTATATAGTTTTTTAAATCTGCCTAAATAATAGCTAAATCATAAATGAAGTATTATTCTAATTGTTTAATGGCTATATTTGGTTCTCTTTATGACAGTGTTGATTGACTATGCAAAACTCAGTTGTTAAAGGAAGAAAACAGCATGACCAGAACACTATAATCTTACAGAAACAATTATAAAACATGACGCCATGTCTTTAGGAGGATATGTTAAATAAATACAATCAAAATCTCTAACTTGAAAACAACTATGGTCTATCATATTTTCCTTAAGAAATTATTACCTTTTGGGGGGTTGGTGGAGTGGAAAAGGAAATGTAAATTGTATCTAATTTTCATTTCCTTTTAAATTTTAAAGCTAAAAGATTTCAAAACTGAAGAAAATGTTTCACTGAGTTCTTCACGTTAATTCATTAAAATTTTTCACGCTGGTATTTTTTATAAGTTCAGTACAAAAACCTTGCAGATTGAGGTAAATTATAATTGAATTATAATGTTTGTCTACCTTTCTGACATAAAATGATTTTTATTTTTTCTGTGCTCTCTCATGATAAGGGCCATTTTAAAAATCAAGTCATATTTCCTGGAACCTTATTTGTCTAGTAAATTTCCTTAGGAACTATAGTTAAAGTTCTCCCTGTTTGGAATACAATAATACTGTAATATACCTAAAACATAGTTGTTTTCAACAACCAGTTACCATCAACAGCATAGTACACTCAGATATTTACTTAATAATGACTGAGATAAAGATAAAGAAATGTTATTATGAGATTTATTTATGTATTTATTTATTTATTTTTATTTATTTTTGAGACAGAGTCTCATTCTGTCACCCAGGCTGGAGTGGAGTGGCATGATCTTGACTCATCAATGCAACCTCCGCCTCCCTGGTTCAAGTGATTATCTTGCCTCAGCCTCCCGGGTACCTGGGACTACATGCACATGCCACCACACCTGGCTATTTTTTTGTACAATATTTTTAGTAGAGACGGGGTCTCACGATGATGGCCAGCCTGGTATTGAATTGACCTCAAGCGATCCGCCAAACAGATCCTCCCGTAATGTTGATATTACAGGCATAAGCCACTGCACTTGGTTGAGATTTTTTAATGCAAAAATTATTTACTCATAGTGAAGTTTTTATGCTTAACATTTGTTCAGTTGAATTTCCTTTAATAGAAACTGACAACCTGGTATATTGTTGCTTGTTTTAAATAATGTTAAGTGTTCCAACTCCAGCTATTGAAAAATAGTGACAGGTTCTGGTCATTAATTTGTATATGCTGATGGAAAACTTATTCCAAGATTTATTTTAACATGTCAAATATATACCTAATTTTTGCATACCAGATACCTATACCATATGAAAATAATGAGAAAATCATATATTCCTTTTAGTAGCTGTTGATATGTTTAATTTGTAATACTTTAGTGACTTTTATGAACAAATGATACACAGTCTATGATGTTATAAGACTATCTTTAAAATGTGTTTTACTTAAATACCAATTTGGTCTTCTTTTATAAACATGAAAAATAAATATTTAATTTTAAAGGCTGTGACTATAGACCGGGTGAGGTGGCTCATGCCTGTAATCCCAGCACTTTGAGAGGATTGTTTGAGCCCTGTTTGGTTGAGGCTGCAGTGAGAGCTGTGATTGCACCACTGCACCCCAGCCTGGGAGACAGAGGAAGATCCTGTCTTTTCAAAAAAACAAACAAGCAAAAAGGCTATGACTATCCTATGGTTACTTTATTTCTGCTACAACTCAAAAAGACTAATTCTGAATCACATCTATATTGCTATAAATGTACTTCTAAAGAGCCATACATATCGACAAAACACGGGCATATACTGCAGAAAAATGCTAAATATAATTTTTTCTCTGGATAAGTTAAGAAAGTAAAACATAAGAAAAAAGAAAGCTATCAATTATGGAGTAATATACTTACAGTTTTTATCCCTTTTGACTTTATATATTATATTAAGTTTAAAAAGTAAGAAAGCCAATGACTATGCTTACTTTATGTAAAAAGTAAATGATCCATATGTATTTATCAAAATATTATTAAAAGTTTTTTAACGGATATCATAATATTATTTGGTATTTAGATTATGGAAGAAAAAGTTGTTATGGCCCTCATGTTTCTATATTGCAAAAATGTTAATTTGTATTTTATGTGGTCCTTTTGAGGGATTGGATGGACAACATTAAGACAATATAAGCAAAAATATTTAAATCCAGGTATAAAACCATAGCTAAACCCAAATTCCATGTGGTTTAAATTTTAAGCATGTATGAGAGTTCTCAGCTGTTGTGAAAACATCACTGTTGCAAAATTTGAATGTTCATGTATTTTTTTTTTTTTTTGTATGGTATTCTGAATAAAACTTACTTACTATATACTTTTAATGAGTTTATTTTTATGCAATAAACATTTAGGATGAATGAGTAAATTTTAAATCTTTTTATATCCAATATGCTTTAAAATGTTATTTTTCACTATGTATATGTCTATATAATCCTACATGTATAACTTTTTAGATCCATTGCACAAATTTATCAGAGGTATATTAAAGCAAATGTTTGTTAGGTATATTTTAGTCTAATAATTCACCCAAATTTCCATGCATTTTCATAACACAAGGGTAGCATACCTTCATGATATAGTATTTCCCAAAGAAAAAAATACATACTATGATAATGTACACAAATCATCTAAGAGAAGTGTCATTGCTTTTATAATGATTAAATTTACAGTAATAGCAGCAGCTCACTTTAAGGGTGTCTAGTAGAGCATTGTCTTAAATTTCTTTAAATGTCAAACTTTTTAAAAAGTATTATCATGCTAAGAATTATGTTATCATAGTTTATGAGAAAATGCTCCTATTTTCATTCTTTCATTAGTATTTTACAGTGGTCTGAATTTTCCACACTCCTAGGAAACTTTTATATGTTTATGATTATTGGTAGTATAAGTTATTATTAAAATTACTATTCTTAGTCATGCTTACTAAGTGATAGACATC
The DNA here is from genome assembly GCF_002776525.5 of Piliocolobus tephrosceles. NCBI lineage: Eukaryota > Metazoa > Chordata > Mammalia > Primates > Cercopithecidae > Piliocolobus > Piliocolobus tephrosceles. Next base: position 121,644,188 of record NC_045435.1, on the reverse strand, counting down.
ATATTACATCATTCACATAATTCTTTAACATCAGTTACAGAGTTGAGATATATTTTGTAGACAAAGTAGTATGTTTCAGATAGGCTATCTTTTGCTTACTGAGTTTTTAAACATAAATATCTGATAACAAGAATTAGTTGTGTTATATTTAGTTACACTCAGTGTGAGGTAAGGATATTCGTCTGTTCAAGTTCTGATATTCTAGCAGCAGGTTCTGGTTCACAGAAAGTGTCTATGAAAGTTATCCCTATTATCCCTCCTAGGAAGATTATTCCCACCCAAAATATCTCAATAGACATTACATATGGTGTTCCAGAAGAATGCAGATTCCCAGCACATACATTTCCTTCCTGTGTGTGTGGATAGGCTTATTTTAAGAGACTCACTGAGCACTTTGCATGGATTCATCACTTAACATTGGTTCTTATTTTATCTTTGGATATGCTGTTTTATTGCCAGATTTCTACACTGAGGCTAGGCTAGGATATTGTGCCAGCCAAATCATCTACTAAAGGCATGACAAACATGATAGGAAATATGCAAACAAACACCACTAGTCGAAGTACTGCTGGGAGTGGGGATGCATTGTGTTCATTAGTTCTGTTTTGTGGCTACCTGGAGAATTAAGTTCCTCCATTTGAAATGAATAGTAAGTTTTTCTACATTGGCTTCCTTAGCAGTATTTGAGGTAAGCTTGCTGTTAGTCTTCTGTCTTTTTCAAAATGTTTTGGTCTTTAGTATACTGTTAAATGAAGAACTGGTGTGGTGCTTTCATCTCAAAGGACACACCATGACATATCCAGCTGATAAAACTGATCGAGAACTTTTAGAAGAACAGAGGATTTGGCTCAAGATTAATATACTACAACTCTAACTAAAATATGTAGTGGGAGTGAAGTATCCTTTTCCTTCTGCATTTTATTGGAGTTATAAGTTAAAGTGACTGAAATTTATTGCACAGTGATGATAAAAGTAGAGCTGCGTTACCTAATTGATATTTAAGATGCAAGAAATCTTTATTTTAAAAAATCGGTCATGAAAATAACAGTAATATTATATTTTAATTAGTAGAATATAAAAACCCAACAATTGAACCTCTCTTGCTCAGAAGTGAAAAAGTAAAACTGTAGGTGAATTTAAAATTGAGGATTAGACCTCTCCATTTTGTAGGCAGTTAGACTCTTGACAGAAGGGTTAAATTTAGAAATGATCTCTAAAGATGCAGATGCAGGTTTAAGGCTTCTTTCATCTGAATTTCCATTTGATACCGAAGGAAACCAGTCTGACAAAAAAAGTGAAAACATAGTTACCCACATATTAATGAATGGATAACAAGTTGTATGTAGATGTACCTAATAGAGCAGTGTAAGTGTGTGTGTGTGTGGAATGCAAGAATGTGTGATAAATGAAAAAATAATACAATTATTTTAAACATAAGGGAGGTTTTGCATGAACAGACAACGGTAATGCTCTAGGAATAACTGAATTCTCTGTGTCTACCAAAAAAAATCTAAACGGACAAAAAATTAATGTAATTTGCTCTTAGAAAATTCTAGTTTTGGAATTCTGTTCTCAGTATTATTATTTTTAATTTAGAAATTTCAAAGAAAACTTAATATAATAATTTAGATATAATATTTCATCAGCAAGATGATAGTATACACAGAAAACCATAGTTTTACCTTCCTAATGCATACAGTTAGAGCCTAGCAACAGAAATATTATTAATAATAAGTACTGATCCTAGTAAGGATTAAAAAATAATCAAAAACAGTAAATTTAGAGTGACAATGTGGCTAGGTGATCTAGTGAAAAGAAATGGGCCCTGATGTCAGAAAAACTTGGATACAGAACCCCATTTCAAACCATATCTGGCCTTTTGACTGTTTTTCCTCCATTTTTTCCTTTCTGTTCTTCTCATCTTTCAATCTCCAGAGATTCCTTTTACTGTATGTTAGTTCAAGCTCAAAATATCTGAAGGCTGGATATGAAAGACTGTGAATACTGACCTTCAAGAACAGACAGAGGACCATCTGAATTACATCAGGAACAAACAAGTTTATATACATAAATATTTTTGATCTTTATTCATTCTCAATATTTTAGTACCAACTGTAAGATACACAATTTTATCAATAGCTGAACAGTTTGGAAGTATTAAAAATACTATAATATCCTTATCCAACTATTTCTTCGACATGAATCTATCAATGAAAAAAATGGATCTCATGAGTCTTTTGATTTTTTTTGTGGTACCACTACAAGAGTTTATTATGTATTTTATCAAATCTTTATCACATACTTTATCAAGTATTTATCCATACTTATACTCTCTATATAATTTTAGACATTATCTGTTATTATTGGCATGATAAACTAACCATTTATTTTGCATGTTACACAATAAAATGATTTTAGTATACTTTCAAACAAATGGACTGTTCCATGCTTAAACTGGATTTAGCATGGGCATTTCCAATTTTCTGTATGATAATATCTTTATTTCATTTGAAAATTTATCTCTTGCTTGTATTTAGAACTTAACTACTGTAGAACAACAGAAAAACAAGAAGAGAATTAAATATTTTACATAAAAATGTCCATTTTGTTTTTCAGTTGCCAGTGGCATAATTGTTATTTAGTTTGGGCTGCATTTTAATGTGGTAGTTTCTCATAATGAAAAAGGTTTAATCAATATTCTCTCAAAGGAAGCATAATACAGTGAATATGCATATACTCTAATCATGTCTGAGTATTGGAGAGGTGCTTCCTAAATGCCCCCTCAGAAATGAAAGTATAGTCTAGTCATTAAAGGACTGTGGTCCATAGCACTTTACACCAGCATTAGTTCTTCCAGAATTTTTTTCTATACTTCTTTTTCTCTGTCCTCATTGAAAGCTACTAGAAATGTTCAATATCCTTCATAATGTAATAGGACTTTTTACATTTTTCTAATTACTCTATCATCATTACTTTTGGTCTGAAGCATTCCACGAGGGTCCTTTTTTTTTCTGTCAGGATAATTGTTTAAAACTTTTTTTACCAGAAAAAAAATCATAAAATGAGAGATTACTGTGAATTTAGCAGCAGAAGTTGCAAAATTATAATAAACAGTTCTCTGCATCATACTGTTAAATACGATTACTTACTAATAACATTTACAAGATAATTTAATATGTAGTTGAAATCTTTCTATTGCTGAACTAATTTTTATATTATGTATAGGTGTTAAATAATCAAATCATTATGTTTAATGTTTTACAATAATCATCTATTTTGTTCTCTTTTATATTTTTGTTATATGTTACATGAATAGTTTCTAGTTCTAAAATTACTAAAGATTGCATGTTCATCGTCTTATTCTTTTCCATTTGTAGATATTTGATTATGTGTTTATACCTGAAGTAGGTTCACACTTCTGGTTTACTAACATTTTGTAAAGTCAATGCTATTGAAATCTCATTGAAATGTTGATTACAAGCAGATTGTGTTACAACTGTGATTGAACTTATGATTTAGATTCCTTTACTTCAAAATCTTTTCTAGTCCAGAAAAGAAGGAAAAAATATTGAAACACCATAAAAATAAATGTATGATTAAAAGCATATTTTCTGTAGAAATTTCAAGAATAACAAAGGACAATGATAAAGATAAGGTTTAATTTTATATTTAGTAGATAATCATTTATCTGACTCTAACATTATTTTTTCTTTATATATAAATGGTCTGCCTTGTACTAAAGGAAGATAAATAATGTAATTAAATTAAGAAAGATTAAAAAACAACCAGTTCAGCTATCACCTATAATTTAAGGTAGAAATTAAAAAAAAAAAAAAACTGTCTTAATTTACACACATACTCTACTGTAAGTATGAGTAACTAACAGAATATCTGACCCCAAATTTGATGGAGAAAACAAGATTAGAATTTGTATGTACTAGAAATTTAGTAATTTTTCATAAGGGTTAGGTTTCTTTGACTTCCACAATGATTTCATTTTAATAAATACAGGTAGTATCCCTCATATTATGATATCTGAGTTAATCGTATACTAAGTATATAAGATTATTGTAAGTAGTAAATTTAGTAATAAATAATTTGCACATGAAATCTGAGATTGCAGTGTAGTGCTGTAAATAGAATTAGTTTAAGGTTTTACAAATACGTTTTCTGGTTTATTTTATTCTCTCATTCTCTATTTCAGGGTTCATTAATATGATTCAAAAATTTTATGACTATCTTCTTTGAGATATTTATTCCCTAGATGTTACCATTTTTTAAGAAGATAAAATGAAAGAAAAATCCAAAAACAATAAAGTAAATGCAAATACATAGTTATAGCTTTAGAGATTCAGGTTAAAGGAGAAAGCAAGCTTAGTTTAGTTATAATGTTAATAGTTTAGTTTTTGCTCTTTTTTATGATGTTAATCTTTACTTTCCTCAGCTCACTAATCCTTACTGGAAACCTAAAACGTGCATGCTGAGCCCTGCCTAGCCAAGAGTCTATCTTCAGGAATTCAGCCAAATCTTAGAAATGCAGCTTGTCCCTTGAGTCCTCATTCTCCAGTTCTTGCTGGCCTGATTTCTGTTCTGCCTACCAACCCCTGGGCCCTTTGCTGAACTTCTCTAAACTTCTCTCTGACATATTTTTCAGCTTTTGTCAAAATTGTTTTCCTTCAGGCTACTTCCTATTCTCTGTAGTCCATAACCTTGCAGTTAGGTTTACCTGATTTAGTGAAAACAAAGCAAAACACCCAGTTCAATGTGAATTCCAACTAAAATACAAATAATGTTCAGTGCAATTAAACCCCATCAGATTTATGGGGCATATTGATACTAATATATATTATAACTAGTATTATATTTATACTAATTTTTAATTTATACTAATGTTTAATTATAAATATTATATTTATAATATATAAATATATTTATAATACATATTAGTATTAGTATTATATTCATACCAATATATGCTAGTATTAGTATCATACTTATATATTTAAAATAATATATTACATATGTATTCCTGGCGTAGCTTATTTTCACATTTAACTGAATGTTCTGTATTTTATCTGGCAATATTACTTAGAGTATGTATCTGGAATAATGTCAGGCATATTACATATAGTTTCTCAAATTTCCATAACAGCCAAGGAGATAGGTATTAACACTTTGATTTTAGAAATAAAAAAAAAAAAACCTAAGGTCAAAGGAGATGGAATTTTTGCTCTTTTCCTTTCCTAGTGGTATACAAAAATTCTAATAAAGAGGGAGCAAAGTTTAGGGAAGATGGATCTGGGTTCATCCATCACACCACAAAGTTCAATTTGGAGTTCTGGTTTTCACTAACAGCTGTGGAATTTTGAGCAGTTTCAGCTCTGTAAGCCTCAATATTCTTATTAACACCTGTTGAGGATGATGATACCTCTTTAGAGAATTGCTATAATCATGAAAGTGAAGTCCTGAGCAAATATTAGCAACTAATAAATTTAATTGATGTAATTGTTAATATTATATATTTAAATTATGACTCTAAAGGCTAACTGGTTGGTACTTTCTTAAGACTATCCTACCTACACAATAGGCTGAATTATTATTATTGTTTACATATTACAAGAGAAGTATATTCTTTAAGGACTCAATTATTTTTATCATAACATTCATTATATTTTAACAGATTAATTTTTCTATTAGACATTACATAATACTTCTATGAATGTTCAAGGACACACAGAGAGCAGCACGTACATGTTTTGTGGTCTCAGGGTCAATATTTTGTCACTACTTATACCAGCTTTCTTATGAGAAGTTATTTTCCCCGTTTCTTGTCATGCAGTTAGACTATGACCTCTCAGTTCTGTTTTAAGGTTACTTGCCTTCTGCCTATGCCTTCTTAGAAAATTGTTGTTTCTGATTTGTCTTTCATCAAAAAAAAAAAAAAAAAAAAATCAATGAGTAATTCTCTTAAAATTTAGGGCACACTACAAGTCAATAGGTTTCAGTATGACCTTTTCTATGGAATACATACCAAATAAATATTTGTCATACTTTTTTTGATGTTCAGAATATCTAGGATGTTGCCTATTTTTCTCTTTGCTACCTGTCTCTTGATTCCTTTTATTTGAGCTCCACATAGTCTTACTTACTGATGACTTAAGTTCTAACCATGTGGCTTGCATTGTATTTATGAGGATAGTTTTCTATAAATAAAGCAAATAAAATTAAGTAGATAGACATGATGCTTACACAAAACCAGATTGATTACTATAATCACTATACCATTCCCATCCTTTCACAATCATGTTGCAATATTCCCCATGAAAAAGCAAAGTCAATCAAAAACACCTCTACCTTCTCTTGTCCAGACATCCCCTGAGTTGACTTCCCTGATCCACTTTTGAGTGATGCTCTTTGAAAGAGTTGCCTCAAATTGCAATTACTGATTTCTCTCCTCTCATTCTCATTTGCATCTCTATTAAGGTTTTAGTTCCCACCATCCCATCAAAAAACCATGTGTTTGCTACCAATATGTCCACATTTCCAAACCCACAGTCATACACAATTTCACATAATTTTCTTTGCACTGATTCTGTATTTTATACGGATATTCCTTGGCTGAAATATTTTCTTTACTCAGTCTTGAGTGGATACCATGTTCTCGTAGTTGCCCTCCAACCCATTTGGCTACTCCATTCTCTCTCTACAGTTTCCTCGTTTCCTCTTCCTCCTCTCACCCTCTAACCTTGGGGTACTTAGACATGTGTTTTATCTAAAACTTCTGTAAGTGAAATAAACCTGTCTCATGGCTTTAAATACAATCTTCATACTTTTAGATACCAAATTTATAACTTTAGCCCCCTTTTCTCCCTTGAATTTCAGATGTTTTGGCACAATAAAAATTTAAATCTAAATTAAATAATTTAATTTAAATATTTCTGGAAAAACAGGTCCCTTAAATTTGAAACGTCTGAAATAGCACTTTTGATTTCACTGTCCCAACCACATCCTCCAATAGTTGTCAATATATCAGGAAGTGGTACCTCTACTCTTCTGGTGGCTTGAGTCAAAAATTTTGCAGTATAGTATCCTTGTCTCAATTTATTCTCTTATATTCCACATCCAATATCTCAGCAAATATTGTCAGACCTTCCTTCAACGTATAACCTGATTCTGATCATTCTTTCCCACTTTTACCCAATTTAAGATATATCATTTTTAATTGGATTGCTGTAATAACCTCCTAGTTCTTCTGTACACTTCATTCTTGTGTACCTACCAGTCAGAGATTTCTTTATAATGTTTGAGCCAAAATATACTACTCGAATTCCTGAATATTTCATAACTAAATGTCTCACTCAGGAAAGATTTCAGAAACTCATCCAAGCTTCAAATCATATATCTTGGCTCTTTGTTCTTCTCTGACTTTACCTCTTATCACTTCCCCTTCACATACCTATTCCAGCCGCACTATCTTTCTTGCTTTTCCTGCAACATCCCAAATACTTTAGTCTTAGAGGTTGTTCTCTCTTCTGGGAAAATTTTTCCCCAGATACTCACATGATTTACTCTGTCCCTGTATTTTAGTACAACTTTGTCAGAAGCTTTTCGTGACCGCCTTACAAATGATAACACATTCTATCTGCATCTTGTTCTATGCTTCTATGTTTTACATTTTTTTTCAGAACTCTCACCATGATAAGACACAGTATGTATTTGTTTCTTGTCTTTTTCCTTCTTTAGACTGTAAGGCCCTTGAGGGTAAAAATTTTCTCTCTGTTCTGCATGCCTCACTGTTTTTTATTTGCTTTGTCATCTTTGCCTATTTATGTTGTGTTTACTGCTGCATCCCTATTACCTCAATAATGCTTGATGCATGTGGGATTTCCAATATATTTGTTGACTAAATAAATGAAAAAATGAATAAACAAGTCTCCGTAATATATGACCTAATCATACAAAAAATTTTAACATACAATTACAAAGTCTTCCATCAAAATTGTAGACTTTTATTTCAAGCAACTTGAAAAAACATATATGTATGTATATATGTGTGTGTGTGTGTGTGTATGTGTGTGTGTGTGTGTGTGTGTGTATATATATATATATATATATATATATATTTTTTTGGAGACGTAGTTTTGCTCTGTCACCAGGCTGGAGTGCAGAGGCATGATTTCAGCTCACTGCAAACTCCGCCTCCTGAGTTCAAGCGATTCTCCTGCTTCAGCATTCCAAGTAGCTGGGATTACAGGCGAACGCCATCACACACAGCTAACTTTTTGTAATTTTAGTGGAGATGATGTTTCACCATGTTGGCCAAGTTGGTCTCCAACTCCTGAATACAGGTGATCCACCCATCATGGCTTCCCAAAGTGCTGGGATTATAGGTGTGATCCACCACACACATCCAGAGAAGGTATAATTATAAGGCTTCCAGAAACCTTATCGAATCACCCAAAGCAAGACTAGTATTACGGCTCCTAAGCATAACCTAAAATTTAACACTCATTACATCATTGGGTTATGATGTTTCTTTTTAATGATATATTAAAATATTTTTTTCCAATTAATATTTTGACTTGTCATAAAATAAATATTATTTTGATATCAATTCCTAGATGTTGATATACCAAAAAGTGTTCAATTTAATTTTTATAAGGTAAAAATTAACTTGTTTTTAAATAACAGAGATCTGTGGATTGGTTAATATTAACATTTCATGTACAGTAAGTGTGTGGATCATCTCATCAAGTTAATAGCACCTATTATGGTAAGATAAAAGAATACTGAAAAAAAATTAACATATAGAAAATAAAGGTGGTGAGGCTCTGCTTTTTAGCACTCTGATCTTGAGTGTTATAGACAGAGAAGGAATATTGCAGCAGCTATAATTTCTTAAAACTCATCAATCTGACCATAATTATTTTATACTGAAAAGTATTATTTAATAACTTGTGATTTTAAAAGCATTGCACCTTGGAAACAATCTCATGACTTTCATTCAAAAATGTCTATCTGAGGGAATGCTGAAGAATCAGAAGCACCTTGTTTTATTAAATTTTATACCAGTTTATAATTACAGCTACAGAAATATTGTTATGATCAAATGTATTTTTCACATTTTAAATAAATACATAATTATGAAATATGAAACAATAATGAACACTATAAAAAGTAGAGTGACTTACTGGTAAATGCATTTATGAAGGAATATACTTCCTAGAAAATAATTGGAATGATATATTTTTTAACATTTTTAAGAGATGTAATACTCTTTATTTTAATTACTTTTAATTCTAAAAATGTTGAAATAATCCCAGGTAGAAGTTAAAAACCTAGGCTGGGCGTGGTGGCTCATGCCTGTAATCTCAGCACTTTGGGAAGCCGAAACGGGAGGATCATCCGAAGTCAGGAGTTCGAGATCCACCTGGCTAATATGGTGAAACCTCGTCTAATATGGTGAAACTTTCCAATCATCAGTTGCTTGATTTGTAAAATAGGGATATTGATGCATTTTACACAGAGTGGTTGTAAAGAATACATGCAAAGTCTATCTGGAATATTCAGAACCTTGCTTGGATCTTATTTTCTTTTATGCTGTTAACCTTGTCTTCTGTGTTGGTAGTTTTAAAAATATTTTAGGTGTGTTTCTGTTCTTATGTTTTTGCTAAATTCAATAAACAGAGAATCGTTAGCCTGAGTCATATCTGATTGTGGAACAGAAAACTCCATACAGAAAAAATATTTAAATTCACATTCTATTTACTATGTTTTGTTACTTTGCAATATTTAAGCTATTATTTCTGACAGGTCTTTTGAAGCATTACATCAATGTGTACATTCCTGAAATTATTACTTTGATTTCTAAAAAAATGATTTATTAATATCAGACTGAACTTAATATGTACAAGTGGACTGAATGTTATACTTTTTCCAACTAAAAAACGTGCGGAAACACAGAAAACAAATCAGATTATTTCCAAGTAAATCGACCCTATAAATGAGATTTTCCATGTTTTAATGAGCCATTTTATACTAAGAGTGCATTGGTATTTTTTTCTGCTGCACTGTGAGAGAGTGTTCTGAAATATTTGATCAAACATATCTCAGTTTGATAGCTCTCTTTATAGATTTGCCCCTTTGGGGGACATCTGATTTCTCTATCTCATTCCACTGTCATTCATTGTAAAATATTGCTGCATTCTGAAATGGTTCTGAAAGTGATCTTACGTACAGTTTAAATTGTCTCATAACACAATTCTTTCTTTTCAAATACATGACACTAATGGGTATCAGTTTTTTTTTAACCTACATTTATACTCTATCTGTTAAAATAAGGTAAGTTACAGGAATACTGCAGTTGGCATTTTTGCCTTATTCATTTCTGAGTAACTTCTAAATTAATTTCTAAGGAGGAAAAAAGGATTTAAAGTGATAGAACATTGATGCTGTTATGATAGCAATAAAATAAATTCAAGGGTATTAAGCCCTGATTCTTTTTTAAAGTCCTGAAAATGTTTCATTGGGTTAATTATGATAATATACCACAAATAATTATAGAATCAGAGTGTAAATTTTTTTTTCTTCACTCTGGAAACCACATGAACTATTATCTGTCAGAAAATCTAATTATAAGTCTGATAATAATTGGACTAGATGGCCAGATGACAGTCCCACAAACATAAACTTGCCTCTAAGTCTCATGATGTCTAATTTTAGTCTGTTCTCTGCTCTTACCTCTATAACATTAACCAAGCAGGTATAAGCATGCTAACATTTAAAATTACAAGTTTGCAACCAAATGCATTTTGTAAGCATACTTAATGACTGCTTTTAAGAATTCACAGTAAAGGCAGCCTGGCTAATGTATAATAGAAGGAAATGAAAGTTAATAGCCTTGAGTCACAGTTAATCTTTGTTCTGTCACCTATTAGTTGCAATTCACTTTTCTTCTGTGGAACACACTTTTCTCACTTAAAAAATGTTAGATAGTCTCATCATTTCAGCATTTTTAAATTCTAATAATAGAATGCACATACCTCATACCTTGTTGTTGTGATAGTACGCTGTTCATGTTAAGAGTATCTTTAACAGATATTATTTTGATATATTGAAGAGACCTCTAAGAATTGTATTGTGGTGAAGTTCTATAATATTTATTATTTGAAAAATATAACAATGTAAATTCAATTATACTTTGCAAATTAATTTCTTAGTGAAGGAATTTGCACAAATACTATATAAGTATAAATATATGCTACATTCCTATGCAGATATTTAGAATGAAGTAGCATGATTTCTCCACCCATAATTTCTTTGACCTTTACCCTGTTTTTCTATAGTCCTTTAAAAACATGGAATGGTTCCAATAAAAAAAAAAGAGAGAGTGCACCAAGAAAATATACCCATTTGGGAAATAAGTGATGTTAAAATACTGTTATTTAAATCCATTTTTTATTGTGTTATATAAAAATATACAAATTTAATGTTAAATATTATTAAATTAAAACTACATGAAAAGCTCTGGAGAATAAATTATTGAGTGTATTTCAGGTATTTTAATGACATTATGGCCATCTATATGGCCACCCTTCCTTCAGTGTGGGTGTGTGTATCTCAAATCAGAAACAAAATTGATTCCTTTAGGAATCTGTCAAATCTGCAATTTCTGATTATTACAATTAAAATTTAGTAAAAAGGTGAATATCTATTTTCAAACTGTCCTGATTATTTTAAAATACCTTGTGTATTAACAACATTTGGCTTAGCATGTAATTTAGTCTTACCCACTCCCCATTACAAACATCAAGAACTGTTCTCATTTACTTTTTTCCAGATCAGTTAACTTCAGTAGTGAAAAATTTATTAATACATTTTTGTTCAAGTTTAATAAATTGTTCATTCTGTGATAAATTTCCTTAAAGTGTAAGGGAATAAATAAATAAAATATTATGATATGAGAATAGCAGTTGGTGTGCTATGATGTTACTTTCAAATTACTTTGTTAAGTAGCTTGTGATTTTATGATATCAAAAGCGGACAAAATAAAAGTGACATGTCAGAACATTTATTCCTGGCAAAAAGCATTAGAAAATATTAATCATTTCAGAGAGGTTCTGAATAAATACATGATAAATAAATAAGAGGCAATGAATGAATGAATGAATGAATGAATGAATGAAAAAGTATAGAAGCAAGTAAATTGCCTCAATATTGAAGTTTACCTGTATTTGTTTGAAAGCTTAATTGATTAATTAAGTAGTTTTGAGTCAGGAAATTAAACAATTGTACTTTTTTTGGCACAGAATCTAAGTTTAATCTTAGATGAGATTAGAGCATGAGAAATAACTGACTTTTTTAAATAGACAAGAGGAATACAATTTTCTGTCAACGGCAAGTTTTAATGGCAATGAGATAGTTATATTTATATTCCCATTTTACAGATTAGAAAAAAATACCATGGAATTTTAAGTAGTTTGCCTAAGTTTACATATACAAAGGATCTGTAGAAAGACTGACACTGGGCACATTACATTGGCTGTCACACGTGATCTGGAAGGCTGTGCAACTGCACTGTGAAAGGTTTTCTCTGAGATTTTACACTGAAGAAGCTCTGAATGAAGATAGTACCAAGGGAGGATATTGTAAAGAAAAGATTATCTGCAAGAGTAGAAAGAAGCTGGAGGGGTTTTGAAATAATGATAACCTCCATTTTATACTATCTTACTAATTACATTTGGCATATTTTCCTTCTTTAGTGCTCTAGTCTTTCTCATAACCCAAGCTTAATTTCACCAATTTTCTGTACCATTGGGATAGTATTGACAATATTTCATTAAGTTCTAGTAACTTAATTTTTTTTACTATCAAGTTATTTATTGGATGGGTGATTGGTAGACGTATTATGTTGTACTGATATTTTTGCATATATTATAATGTAATAGACATAATGCACATATAGACCTGTGTGCTCTTTAGGTAAAATTTTAAGTTCATTTCTACAGGTAGCATTAGAGGAAGAACAAAAGCAAATAAAATATATATAGGTAGCAATTCCAGTTAGCAAAGGCCTAAATTATATTGTGACTTCTATTTTGTAAGAAATCTTAAAACACTGAAACTGAAGACACCAAATCTGAATATCCTTTAGTGTTAGCTCAGAATAACCTTTAATTTTATTAAGAAATCAAATTTGAAAATCTTCCATCTCTTTCATAATTTATAAAATAACTGAAAAATGAGTTTTATATAATTGAATGAGATCTATAAAGGTTAAGATGTCCTTAAAATACCAATGGAGAGGAAAGTGTTGGACTTTCACTTTCATCCATGATAAGGTAAGATTAGCCTTCTCATCATAAACAATTATAATACTGGACAAAACAAACAAGGCAATGAATTTCAGAAACTGGATAATGGGCAATGCAAACCTATGACAGTTAAGAGAAGGAGAATGCCAATTGATAATGGAATAACTGGAAAAATAATCCCTGAAAACTATAAACTATCAGTACTGAATCAAGAAGGAATAGATGTCTAGATAGCTCTATATCCTATGAAGTATTATATTTATAATAAGATTATTTTCCCATCAGGAAAACTCCAGATCTAAGTGGTTTCATTGATGAAATATGTTAAATATTTAAAGACTTAAATAATCTCAATGGTATGCAAACTAAAAAATCTTGAAGCAGAAGGAAGATTACTACATTTTTTTTTTTTTTTTTTCTCAGAGATGAGATCTGTTTTGTCATCCAGGCTTCAGTGCAGTGCCATGATCATAGCCCACTACAGCCATGAATTCCTGGGCCCAAGTGATCCTCTTGCCTCAGCCTCCCAACATTTTTTTTTTTTTTTTTTTTTTTAATGTAGAGATGGACTCTTTCACTTTGTTGCTCAGGCTAGTCTCAAACTTCAGACTTCAAGCAATCCTCCTGCCTTGACTTCCCAAAGTGGCAGGATTGTAGGCATGAGTCACCATGTTCGGCCTAAGATTATTCTTACATGAAAGCTTTACAAATAAATTAAAATAAATACAATTATATACTAATATTCCTCATGAATAAGAGGAAAACATCAATCAATTATATTATTATTAGAAAGCAATATAAAAATGACATTGTATTATGACAAAGTTGTTTTTATTCCAGGAATTCAAGATTGTTTTAATATAATTCACCACACTAACAAAATTAATGAGAAAACAAAGCAACAAAAACACAATGGTCCTTTCGATAGAAGCAGAAAGAGCATTTGTGACAATTTAATATCTATTTATAATACAGACTCTCAAGAAATAGGAATAGAGGAGAATTTCCTAAATTTAATAAAGGGCAAAACTATAGTTAATACAGACAATACTAAAAAGATGAGCTCATTCCCTCTAAGATTTGAAACTATATCCTTTCACATCTATTATTTAATATTGTGCTAACAATCCTAGAAAATGCAATGACAAAATCATCAACAAGAAAACAACAGATATAAATATTGAAAAGGAAGAAGCCGACTGTCCACAACCATTCACAGAAAATAGCTTATTTAGCCCCCAAATTAAAAATATTAATAAATCTACTAAACTTTATACGTGAAATTAGCAAGATTGCATGACATAGAAAATCAAGTGTATATTTAGATACTAGCAAAATCTAAATTTTAGAATACATAAAACTCTTAGAAATAAATTTAATTAAATATATTCAAGGACTGTACATATAAAACTTTTAAATATTTACAGAAACTAAAAACATAACAAAATAAAAGGAAAGGTAAACCATATTCATGGATTTAAAAAGCAGTAATGTTAATATAAACATTCTCTTTATATTAATCAATAATTTCAACACCTCATCAGCTTTTGTGAAAACTGAGAAATTGATTCTAATCTTTATTTGGAAATGCAAAACTAAAATAGACATAACTTTTTTTTTTTTAAATCAAAAGTTGTGTTTGTGAAAACAAAGTGTACTCCTTTAAACTTTCCATACTACATAAGACATGCTATATAAGACACTCCAGTACTGGCATAAGAATAGACATTAGACCATTTAGTGTGACAGAATAAAATGTACTCATTCATATCCACACATATATGGTCAGTTTATTTTCTTTTTTCTTTTTTTTTTTTTTTTTTTTTGAGACGGAGTCTTGCTCTGTCGCCCAGGCTGGAGTGCAGTGGCCGGATCTCAGCTCACTGCAAGCTCCGTCTCCCAGGTTCACTCCATTCTCCTGCCTCAGCCTCCCGAGTAGCTGGGACTACAGGCGCCCGCCATCTCGCCCGGCTAGTTTTTTGTATTTTAGTAGAGACGGGGTTTCACCGTGTTAGCCAGGATGGTCTCGATCTCCTGACCTTGTGATCTGCCCGTCTCGGCCTCCCAAAGTGCTGGGATTACAGTCTTAAGCCACCGCGCCCGGCCAAGGTCAGTTGATTTTCAAGAAAGTAGCCTAGGTAATTTAGTAAGTAAAGAAGTGTTTTTTTCTAATGAATAGTGATGTAATATCTGAATATTTATATGGGAAATAATGAACCTCAACCCCTACATTAAAAGTTCACAGGTATGAATTTAAATATATTATGAATCAAAAGTAAAAATCTAAAACCATAAAGAAAAAAAAAAAAAACAGAAAGAAAAACAATCTTTACAAATGTTGGTGTAGGGAAATACTTATTTGATAAGATGGAAATAAATTAATAAGCTGAGACTCATTGAAATTCAACATGTCAAAAATCAAAGTAAGATAAAAACTGGGGGAAAATACTGAAAGTACATAGGATATGTATCTTAAATATATAAGAATTCTTACAAGTCAATGAGAGATAAACCCAGTAAAAAATTGCAAAAGATTTAAACATTTCAAAATAGAAAAACATACCAATGACCAGTTAGCATAAGAAAAGATGTTCCACATCTATATCCATCAGAGAGAAACAAAGTAAAAGCACAAAGAGATGTCATTGCAAAGCCAGAAGAACAGCTAAAATTGAAGATTGATTAGTTGCGAGTGATGCTGAAGATGCGAAACAAGTGGGGCTCTGGTACGTCATTGCTTTTGGGAGTATAAAGTTCTCAACTAAGGAAAATGGTTGAACAGTTTCTTTAAAAAAATAAGCATGTGCTTATATATGTTCCTGCAATTCCTCTCACTTTTACTCAAAATAAGAGAAAAAAAAATCTTCTACAGATTTTGTACAAGACAAAAGTCTTCCAGAAAAATATTCATAGAACGCTAGTCATAATATCCCCAAAAGGAAACAACGTATGGGTGAATGGATAAACTAGCAGTGGTACAATCATCCACAGGAAATAGTACTTAGCAGTGAATAACAAATAAACTCTTTACACATACAACACAGATGAATTGCAGCTCTGTTATGCTGAGCAGAAAAAGCCAGACACAAGATTATATAAGCTATGATATCATGAATATAAAATTTCAGAAAAGGTAAAACTAATCTATAATAAAAATAGAATCAGTGATTGACTGGACATGGGGAGTAAGAGGACTGTTTGCAAAGAGGTGGGGGGACTTTATTCTGAGGCAATGAAATTATGCTTTATCTTTATGGAGTTGTACATATTGGCAAAACTTACTGATCTGTATGTTTATTATGTGTATTTTTTACAGAATGTACATTATATTTAAATGATTATAAATAATATACATAGATTTACTAATTAAGAAGAATTTATTAAAACATTTCATGAATCATGAACTTGAAAACTCATTTTCCTAAATGATAATCATAGCTCTAATTCTACTTTTACTTTCTTAATAAGACATTTTGAAGCTCTGGGGAAGTAGACACTAGCAGAGTTTCTCAATCTTGGCATTAATGCTGGGCCTTCATCTGTACCCGCAGTAGTGACACTCAAAAAGGGCTCCAGGCATTGTTAAATGTTCCTGAGGGGTAGAAAGAAAGGGTCCAAGGAGGAAAGTCTTTGCCCTTGGAAATTACAGATTTGGGACATCAAGTCTGTGGTCAGAAAGATGTGGATAGATTTCCAGACCTAACAGTTGTCAACTTGGTTTTCACTGCAGTTCACTTAATTATTCAAAGCTTCTATATTAATTCACATGTATACTTTGAAAATAGATAATGAACATCAGGATATTAACATTATGCTTGACATCAAATAAACCCTTAACACGAATATATAGTGTTATTATCTCTGTTCAACTGTGCAAATATCATCTGTGAATAAAATAACTAAAATAACATCTTGTTATTGCTGCGCTACTTTACAGTTTAACTTTTTATAGCTTATGATCTCCATTACTTTTATTTATTATTATTAAAATGTTAATTTTTATTTATTTCCCATTATAAGGCTAATATTAAATAACCTTATTAAATAATTAATAAATAATTAAATAAATAATTATTAAATAATTAAGTATTAAATAATTAATCCTATCATCAAAGATTTTCTTCTTTGGTCTATTATATGGGTGCCAAAACAAGGCATTTAACACATCTGATTCTTTGTGTTCTCCATTGTGAAACAAGAAAATGTAAATTCTTTAATTATTGCAATATGCAAAAGAAATGAAGTCTTTTGAAAAATTTAGGTTTCAATAATTCAAAACATTATCCCTAAATCTTTAAATTATTTACAGTCCCTAGAATTTAAAGAAATAATTAAAAACATTTATAAAGATGTAATATGGATAAAGCCTCGAGGGAGAGAGCAGAATGAGATATAAGTAATTCTAATATAGCTCTAAAAATAAGCTGATGCTTCATTCCTTGAGCAGAAATTATGCTGATGTTGGGAAGGAATAAAATATTTTACAGCTACAGGTAATATAATAATCCACATATCTTGAAAAGGCAATATAATATTTTTTACTCATACTACCTTTTACCAGCTCTCATTCAATCATTAGCTAAATATTTGTTAAGTATGATAGATACCCATCATAGTAATTCAATGAATATCAAATCAAAACCACAGATTCTGTTTCAAGAGGGTAGTTTAGTATAGTTGAGGAGGAACAGCTTACAATGAAAGAGGAAATAGACCAGTTACAGTCAACTTCTGTGAGAGTGAACAAGAAGTCTGAAGCAACTGCACCTCTAGTAATTAAAGAAATGCTGTATGAGATGTGTAGTAGATTAAGTCTTCAAAAATGTAGCACTTTGTCATTAAAGAGGAAAGAGGTGTTTTAAACAGGGCATATTGCTAGAAAAAAGTTCTAAGCTGCAGTTAAGCTGAGAATCTTTGGTATTAGTGAGATAACTGGCTCACCGAGAACCTGGTGTTACTGACTAATGTGAGTTGCAGCAAGATTATAGAGGCCTTTCAATGCTAGGTGGAAGAATTATAACTTTTTCCACAGTGAATAAGTATTAAACGATTTGAAAAGAATTGTACAATTGATATTGTAGAAATATACACACAGTGACATGAAGTACAAAGAATTCCAAATGGAGGGTGGAAAAGAACACCAGAGAGCAGTAATGTAACTATCAGCATTTTGTTTAGTTATAAAAGATAGTGTGAAAGACTGAATTATTGCATCAATCAATTTATGATTTATGTAAACACTTCTTGTATAAATAAATTTCTAAATTTCTATTTTTTTAAAATTATTCACATTGGTACAATTTACTCCCGTGTATAAAATGTGGTTTTGGTTTACAAATGTAGTGGAAAGAAAAAAAAAATATTTTCTATAGATACACGCATGCATTTAAAAATTATATTCTAAATGGTTATTTTCTTCTGACTCTTGAGGACATAATATCACAATATTCATAATATGTGGGGGAAATACGTTATTTGTAATGTCTCTGATTATCTAATATCAACCATAAGACTGCTCAGGTGGAGAACAGCTTAGCTAAACCCCCATAGCCCCAGTGAAACATAGGCTGCCTCAAATCTGAACAGGTCTATTAGGAAAAAAATAAAAACCAAACAATACAATGGCAAATGTTGTGTATTTTGGGTAATCTGAGGGCCAATTGCATCAGGACCATGTTCCTTCAATTTCCTAAGCAGAGATGTATTACTTCATGTATCAGGTACCAAGCTGAAGAACTTGGAAAGAAACAGACCTACTCTGACCTCAATCTGTGAACGTTGTAAAATTGCAGGTTAAAAAGTATTCTCACATTAATTTTAGTTCTCCAACTAAGCATCTTTTTCTATACAAACTTTGGCTAACATTGTTGAAATGCTTTGAAATATTCTGGAGATGAAATCAGAAGATTTTTTTTTATAAAATTTCTATGATGATGATTTCTTTTAAACACTCTGACACAGGGAGTTGAAACGCACTTCATAAGAAAAAATAAAACCAGCTTTCGTACAAATAGAATAAATAATTAAAACATTTCTGTGTCTTTATAATACAGTTTTCCCCAGAGACCAAGCAAAGCTAAGCAAAACAGATCAAACCAAGTCAGAGAACAATGACAAAAATCAGCACTTACCCATATTTTGCAAAATTTGCCCACCGTTTCACGATGGATCTACTCAAAATTTCCTCAGCTTTTGTGTAATTAACTCTTCTTTCCAGAGGTAAACCAAAGACAAATTCAATTTCATAGCCATGCATCACTCCCATCCATTCTGGCCACGGAAGTTTGGAGGATCGGTGTTCAAAATAGTAGAAAAAGGCATTATTTCCCCATTCTGAGACCTTCTTGGTGAACTCCAAGGCAGGGCATATGATATTATAATCCCCAACAACATCATCCAACGCCTCACGGTAGTTTTCAGGTCTCTGATCATCTACCCAGTCTGTGTAATGAAAAAGGATGGATTCCTTTCCAAACTCACTCACACCTGGAAAAAATATTTTTAAACCTTCCTGAAATTCGTTTCTAGTTATGATACTATTGTTGTCTTTGCTGAAGCCAGGAGCACCATAGACTAAAAAAGCTGTCCCTTCATCTTTATTAACACCCACCAAGATCTGGGTTTTCTTAAATTGTCCAAGTTCAAGTAATATGTCTGGCATGTCAGTGAGAAAATCACCATCCATGGTTGGACCAAAGTTTACTGACAAGAGAGTCCCATAGGGGACAACAAATGCTTCATTCAGAAGAATTTCTTGGGGATCTTTATTTCTAAGGCACTTGACTATTTCAGTCTCATTATCTCTAGAGCAACCAGTCAATTTAGCTAAGGTCAACGTTCTGTTCCTAGCTTCATAAAGAGATGTTACTGCCCAAGGAGCATTAGAGGATCCACTTTGTAGAATGGCTCTGGTGAACAATGAATGGCTTCCAGGAGAAAGCAAATGCAGGCTAACTGAAGCTGCTCCTGCACTTTCTCCAAAGAGAGTTACACTTTTAGGATTTCCACCAAAGGCTGCTATATTTTTTTGAACCCACTGAAGAGCCAACTGTTGATCAAATAAACCCATGTTCCCTGGAGCCTCAGGATTTCCTGGCAAAGCTAAGAATCCAAGGGCACCCACCCTATAGTTCATTGACACTACAATAACTCTTTCAATCCGAGCCAGAAACTTGCCATCATAAACATGTAAAGATGATGTTCCAGTTTGAAAACCACCACCATAAATCCATATCATTACAGTAGCATTTTTTGGTTTAGGTGCCGGAATCCATACATTTAGATATAAACAGTCTTCACTGAGGTCAGTGTTTGGGTTCCACATCTCTGATCCATGGAAGCCTGGAAAACTTTTATCTATGTTCTGATAGCAAGAATTTGCATATTTTGTGGCATTCCAAATATCAGACCACTTGGTTAGAGACTGTGGCTTTTTGAATCGAAGTCTACCAAGAGGTGGCTGTGCATAGGGAATTCCAAGAAAGGCTGTTACCGTGCCACCAAGAACTGTTAAGTTCATCCCTCTGACTTTTCCATTCTTTGTTGCAATTACGATGTCATCTTCAGTATGTGACTTTCCAATAAGCATGCAGAGCAAAAGAAACCAAAAGAGAAATCTGATGCATATGATTGTGACTTTGTTATGCATATTGATTTCTGAAAAAGAGGTAAGTATAATGTTTTATAAGCCTTCTGCATATAGCGTATTATACTTTACTGATGATAATTACCTAAAATATAGTAGTTATTAACACAAATTATGAAAACAAGAGATATTTTAGTTTTCAATTTAGAAAAAATAATAGTGGAATGGAAAATAAAAAATATTCATTTTGGGGATATTTATTGCTAAAGCTTTGTAACGAAGAGCTAGTAGAATGTTTGTCCCAGTCAAATTTAATATTACTTCTGACTATATGTACAGTTCTACCAAAAAAGCAGTAAACAGTAGTCTACCTACATCAGATATAATTTCTACCTTGGTAAGAGGAGAAAATACAAGTTCATATATTCTCTGAAATATCATGACTGGCTGGTTCTTGGCAGCACTGTCAAGTAGGTTAAGAACTTTTAAGGATCAATAGATTGTCATTATTGTCCTTTTCTGTTTTCCTTGTCTTTTCTGTGGTCCCTTTTGCCAAGTGATATCTTCCTCTGTACGATATCTTCCTCTAGTATATAAACTGAAGATAATTTAGACAAATTATTCATAGAATATTAAGTAACGAATATATGGTAGTCAACATTATTCTACAAATTGTGAAAGCTAACAAACATGCTACCACTAGTAAGGGCTATGGAAAAATAAAGAGTGAAGGTTGAGGATATATTCCAGGTAATTTCTCTAAAATTTAATAAACATGAGAGACTCTCTATCACATTTATAATGTCAATAGAGAGAAGCAGGGGCTAGTATTGTAATGTCTGGGAAAAGATTGTGGTTTAAGAGGAATTTTATACTCAGTATTAATCAACATGTATTAATATTTGTTATAGCAATTTGTTAACAGATTAAAGTATATGCAGCTAGTGAAGCTAAATGTGTTAGCACAGTCAGAATTACTTACATTTTTATAGTGAAAAAAATGACTGAAATTAGAGGATCGAAGTTTAGAAACTATTGGGCCACATGGCAGAAGCAAAAATAATCTTTGTGACCTACAAAATCATAAGTATTTGACATTTATGAAATATTAAACAATATTTAATGGATGACATAGACTATTTGGGGAGATCAAAGTTTTATCAGAAATTCATAATGCAGACATAAGTTTCTTTTCAATAAGAAAGAAATTAAAAATCAGATTTGGAAACTGTGACAAAAAGGGACAGCAAAATGTAATGAAAATATCATTTAAAAGAACTAATGTCTCTTTTTTTTTTTTTTTTTTTTTTTTGAGATGGAGTCTCACTCTGTCGCCAAGCTAGAATGCAGTGATGCGATCTCAGCTCACTGCAACCTCCACCTCCTGGGCTCAAGTGATTCTTCTGCTTCAGTCTCCCAAGTAGCTGGGATTACAAAAGTGTGCCACCACTCCCAGCTAATTTTTGTATTTTAGTAGAGATGGGGTTTTACCATGTTGGCCAGGCTGGTCTCGAACTCCTGACCTCAAGTGATCTGCCTGCCTCAGCCTCCCAAAGAGCTGGGATATCAGGCATGAGCTACCACGCCTGGCCATAAAAGAACTAAAGTGTTTATGTAACTGAAAGAAACCCAACTAAAATTGTCAATTGCAAATACTAATTCTCATTCACATAATAATAACAAAGATCCATTAATGTACAAAGTCTTCCCTTTATTTTTTCTCAAGTTGCAATCCAACCTACACAACCAATGAACGAATCCTACAAACACTAAGCATTTGTATTAATTTTTTTCTTTATTTAATTTAGATTTCTCAAAACAAAGAGAATAAATAACGATTCTAATGTCTATGTCCCAGACCTAGGATATCATATTCAAATCAGCCTAATTCACCAATGGTCACAGGACATCTGGTGACCTACAAGTATTTTTTATACCAATAAATATCTGAATTGATTAATTCATGGTCTGGAGCATTTGGTTCAGGGCTTGATACTTAATGGATATATCTATATCTATACCTATATCTAATTCTAACAATATCCATATGTATATGCATATATATTTACATATAAAATGACCGCTATAATAATAAGGTTTAAAAAAAAATCAGTCCACAAGATTATCATTTTTCAGTTCTGTTTGGTAGAATTAGATGTGTGCTAAGATCAATAAAACATAATTAAAATATATTTTTAACAGCATTTCTACATTCATGATATTTAGGTACTATTACATAATAATAAATGCAATTTGTTGTACAGTCAAATGCCATTTAATGAGAGGGATACATTCTCAGAAGTGCATTGTTAGGCGATTTTATCATTGTACACATATTATAAGTGTACTCACGCAAACTTAGATGCTATAGCCTACCACACTTTTAGGCTATATAGTATAGGCTGTTGCATCTAGGCTACAAATCTGTACAACATGTTCCTATACTGAATACTGTAGGCAATTGTTAGAAAATGGTAACTGTATGTGCATGTAAACACAGAAAATGTACAGTGAAAATACTATATTATAATTGCATAAGACCACCATTATTGATTCAAACATCATTATGTATTGTATGACTGTATCATAAATCACGGTAAATAAATAAAATATAACAATGACTTAAAGTTTCCCATTACCTGACACTAATAACATTTCAGACATAATCAAAGTTTTAGAGGCACTACTGCTTCAGTTCTTTTTTCTTTCTGATAATCACTAATCCCTTTCTCTTAAATAAATGCAGGAGAGCACTTGGAGAAAAACAAAGAGCTAGTATGATTTTTTATTTTCTTTTTTGAAAACATCCTCTAGGAAGAGTGAATAAGGTGCAAAGCTGATTGGGCTGTTCGCTCTAAGCTGCAATTTAATAAATTAATTGCAGCATCCCTGGTTGTATCCATTCTCCCTCTTGCCTAGTTCAGTCAATGTTCTTCTAAGTCTAATGCAAAAATCATCTTTTTTTTTTTTCTCGATTTTCGTTGAATATTAGTTTGTCTTTAGAAAGTAAACTCCAAATTGTAATAAATTTTGGTCTCTGATAGTTTTCAAACTTGTTCTATAAACAGTTTAATAATCTTATTGCAAAGCAAGTAGTTATTACAAAACTGTATTTTTGTTTTGTGTAATTATGAAATGTGGTTTCATTGTTTATGTTAAATAATTGCTATAACATCTAAATGGTTGCAATATCTTCCTAAGTCACTTAATTTGATTTAATACAAAATTTGTTGTATGTTTATATTTATATTTTGTGCTGAGTAAATCTTGTTATATAACAATATGATATGAATTAAAATCTGTAATTTTTTGGTAATGATATCTGAGTCATCAACTTGCAAATAAATTATTAACAATCCAAACAATCCTTGTAAGCATATATTCACTGCAAGAATGACAGTGTAATGCCAACTCATATGTATTGTTGCAGAGTGTTATATGACATTTAGTGTGTACTTTAATGTAAAAATATGCAGATGTTCATATACTTACTCTCAGTGTATTGTAGGAGAATATTTTTATATTTAATTGCAGTACTTTATTTTTTAAATAAGCATCACTTTGCCCTTCTTATAATCTGGTATTCTCTATTCTAACATGCTGCTCTGTAGTTTTGACATTAAAAGACTTTACAAATTTTAATATGTTTATCATGTAATTGGGCAATCAAAAGAGAAATAAATGAAAATAGAACAAAAATGTTGAGTCTATATCTCAAAATTTTTATTAATGATTAAGATATTCAATAAAGCCTTATTTTTCTTTCAATAAATTCTGGTACAATTGGATACTGTCTCATTAAACGATTCTGAGAGAACATAATATGTTTATCATAAAGAATGAGGCACATTTTCACAATTACAGCTGTATATCGGAACTTAGAACAATTTGCTTATCAAAATAGTATTTGATATGGGAGTAAAGATGGGAGTTTTTGTTTGGAATTGAGAAAATCACAGTTTTTGAGGAATTGAGTTTTTGAGGTAATTGAGTTCTGGAGGAACTGAGTTTTAGTTTGGAATTGAGAAAATTTACTGGCAATTTTTGAAAATGCTAAACTGTTAATAAATTTCAAAAAAGGTGACAAATCTTTTTTTTTTTTTGCATTTTTAGTTCAATTTTAAAGGTACCATCACAATTCCCTAGCTGACATTAAGAAAAAATACGAAATGTTATACTATAAGATATGAGTACGATAAAATAATTTGTATAAAGAACTTTTATTTGGGATACTTGAATATCAAACAGATTTTCAAAATAATGGGCCCACCAAGATTTTTTAAAGGATGGTCAAGTAAATATTCATAATATTTTCCCTGTGTATATAGTAATTTCCTTATCTTTTAAAAAGTTACAATTAAATAAATATTTATTTCTACTTGGAAATAAACCCTCCTAAAATATTAGAGAAAGAGTCATCTAGATAATATTAATATGATCTAGAACAAGCACTATTAAATGTATTTGATGAAATTAGAACAACAATATCTTATATCAAACTTAAAAGCTTGTTTTGTTGCAGACTAAGTGAAGCAGGGAATTGAGGAAGTCTGTTTATAAATAGACTACATCACTGTCTTTCAGGGATTCTTCAGCTATGCTTTAGGCATGTATACATATAGAAGACACTACATTAGATATAAGAAACTTAAGATGTGTATCTGTCCTCAATTAGGAAGAACATTCACAAATTTCATCGTGTGAATAATTTGAATATTTATTAGAGAGATTTCTTAAGTCTTCTTTGAAAATTAAATTTTCTCTTAGGTTGCTATCCAATTACAATTCTCTTAACATTTGGGACCGTCTAATTTCGGTAAGAATAAACAGATGCTGGTAAGAAACCATCGAAATGAAGATAATATACAATATAAGTATGTATTACACTTATCAAGAAATGAATCAAAGAAGGAACCAAATTTATAGATAACATGTGACTTATTTAGCTACTATTAGCTTATATTTTATAAAAATGAAATATGGAGTACATCCCAAACATATTTTTACAATTAAAAAAGTGGGACATTTCAAACAAATGATAACCAAAAAAGTTAGGAGAATATAACAGAACTTTGATAATCCAATTAGAAATTTTATTTGGCATCCAAAAGGCTACTTTATTTCATATCCAGAGAAAATTCTGAAGATTTTTATTCAAATGTCTTGAAAGCTCAGACATCCTTAAACAAAGTAACTATTTATATAAGTAAACTGTCATTGTATTTATTGTAACTATGAGTTTATATTAAGGAAGGTATTACACAGACTAGTGACAGGAACCCCTAATCGAATTTATTATCAGGAAATATATTCATAATAACATAGAAGACATACTCATAAAAGTATATAAAAAATAGAAGTCATAAACAATGAAATCACATTTCAGTTTACTTTTAATCATTCATACATTTTATATCCTTAATATTTGATTCCCTTGTTAAAGTGGAACTGATGTTATCAAAATAATAGTTTTACAAGATTATAGGATGAGCAGAAGGTATATTTGCTTACTATTTCTATAATAGCAAAATAATAGCAAATGTAAAACATTTTGCTGCAATTTAAACAAACCTATAAAAAGTGAACAAAAAGGGCGAAGGGGACATGTTCATAATCATTGTAAATCAAATTAGAAAACAGTTTTTTTTTTACATAAAATAAACTTCAATGTTTCATTTATCAATTGTTATTGTTAAAGTTTTAGGTGACAAAATGTTGACTGAGAAAAGTATTTTGTTCAGCAAAAAATAAGTTAACTATTAACTGTATCCCACTTAAAAAGAAAAAAAAAAAAAAAAACAAAGTAAGACTAGTCAAAGATTACTTATACAGGGACATTCAATAAACAATGCATTTAAGGGTAAGCCAGTATGAAATGTTTTTTCTTAGGAAACTCACTTAGAATATATATCACTGTGATTCCACACGTGCTATGGTCCTTTATACAGAGTTGAATAAATTCATTATTTTCTCAGCAGTTAAATAAACAAAGTCTGCGTTCCCTGAATAATAGGAAGATTTGATGCATGTGCCTGCTGGCTCGCTTCCTCTGTCCCATTTGCAAGCTTCAGTAACTGTTCCCCACAGAGCACCAAAGGGACACAACAAACACGTGAAGAGATCACTCTCATCCCACAGAATCAGCTTTACAGTAACTTGGATCGCTATATGACGGTGTAAATTCAGAGCAACTTACCCGATTCTCTGCAACAAAGGTGGTAAACTTTGCAAGGAGTGAAAATCATGTAATACTTCAGAGAAATGCAGGATGCAGCTGCTGCTCCAGCCTGTAAATTGGACTGCACTGACATTCAGTGTTACTGAATGTAGCAATCAACTGTTACTGACAAAGCTCGCGAGAGTTGGCAGCAGTAACTTGATCTAGAGGCAGCCAGTCTTTACTTTCTGATATCTGTTCAGAGGCTAATGGTATGAATGCAATAGTGATTCATTTACAGTAGTATTACAGGATTCATGCTTTACAATTGCAGGTAGTCTTCTAAGAATGAAGAAAAAAAGCATAGAAGCTTCTTTAAAATAATCTGAAATGTAACAGAAAATACATGTTTCTTTTAACACTATCCAAACTTTAAAAAAAAAACATTTTTAGAATATACATATTTCCTATGCTTGTCTTAATATTTAAAGATGTATACATCATTCTAAAGAAGCGCTATTATCGAAATCCATTATAGCTTCAATCTGTGCTAATTATGCAGCTAGAGAAGATAGTAAAAGAGAAAATAAGAAAGAGAATTCTCTATATATAAGCTATGCAAATCAAAAACTTAGTTCTACTAACTGAATGGATGTCTCTGATATGTATCTCCTTTCAACCCCCACACTCCAACTCTTATTTAAGTCATGCAAATTTCAGCATTAGTAATTTCCTATTCAGAAGACCCTGCAGGCAGTTATATATGATGAGAAGCCACAATTTTCTGGTCAAGACAGGAAAAAGAAAATGAATAATTTTCACCAAACTCTATAAAAGAGACACATTTGTCAACTGGCAGTGCACATGCTCTGAGGAATATATTTATGTCTTTGGCGCTCATCTTTCTTGAAATGATGTTCAGGAAAATAATTTTTAAAAAAAACCTTTAATGAACTCTTTAATCCCTATCTTCTCAATGCAGTATATTCTGAATCTTCTGTAAGTGATAGCTTTCACTTTTAAATCTCTTACTTTTGGGCTCACTATGGAGTAAACAGAAAGCATGTATTAATATTTGCAGGTGAGCACTTTTTTTGCCTTTTGATAGAGTGTTAAATTTTCAAACAAACAAATATAATTGGCATTTATTGTAATTCTAATTTATGCCATTCATTATAATTGACAATTTACATTAAATATTTTATATTATTCCAACAAATATGAGAGTTATTATTATTAACCACCTCATCAGATGAGAAAGCCAAGGTTTATTCAAGTCAGAAGCTTACTATATTTCTTACCTCTAGTACCTGCTGGGAAACAGAATTTTAATCTGTATTAGTCTATTATTTCATGTCAAATGCTTCCAAGAGAATAGCCATTTTGGTCTTTTAAACTTATCTTTTCTGTGAAAATTGCTACTTAGGCAGTATTGACTCAATAATAAATATCACGATCACCAATTTATCATGATCATAATTTATAATGTATTTAGAATATAGTTTATGTAATAACAACTTAGTTACACAAAAGGTGCAGAATACATAATCTATCTAAAAAGGAGGAAAAGGAGGTGGAACACAGTGGTTCACGAATGTAATCCCAGCATTTTGGGAGGCCTAAGTGGGTGGATTGCTTCAGTCTGGCAGTTCAAGACAAGTCTGGGCAACATAGCAAAACTCCATTTCTACAAGAAAATGGGTCAGGCATGGTGGTGCACGCCTGCATTCCCAGTTACTTGGGAGGCGGGTGAGGTAAGAGGATCACCTGAGCCTAGGAGATTAAGGCTGCAAGCCATGATTGTGCCACTACACTTCATCCTCGGTGACAGAGTGAGATCCTGTCTCAAGAAAATAAATTAATTAGTAAATCAATTAAAGCAGGAAAAGGCTTTTAAAATGGAAGTATATTGACAAATTTGCAATGATCTATATAGTGATGGCATTTCTGTTTAAAATATAGTAAATCTGATGTTCTACATGAGAGTTCATGGGTTCAATATACATGATTTTTAAAAATCCAAATGTCAAAATTCTTCTCTCCAACACAAGTCCACTGCATTGTTTCCTGTGTTAACATTACAGTCAGCCTATTAAGGAATGTTTTGTGATGCTAGTCAATTCAGCAGAGCATTTTATACGCTTCCTGTATCTACTCACTGCTATGTAAAATATGTGACATATATACACGTATTTCATTTTCATCTTTAAACAGGAAGCCAAACAATAAAATTATTGATTTCAACCAGATCTTTATCTTTAATGCCCGTTTAAACTGGCTAACTAGCAACATCAACTGATTACACAAGTTGGCAATTTTTCTTCTGCTCAATGTCTTTACTTCAAAGAACCATCTTCTGTTACTGCCCCTGTAGTTCTTTTCCTCACATGATTTCACAGCTATGCCACATTAGTTCATTATTTCAGTGCACCTCTAAAGCATTTCTTCTTCCTGTCTTGGAAGTTTCTTCCTTGTGGCTCAACTTACAGCAGCTGCTTTGTTTCTGTGAGGTCATCATTTTCTCACTCACATCCAGCGGAAGGATGGAGGTCACACAGTGAGCTTGTTTTAGGGTTAGTAGGCAAGCACTATTCCATTACCTCACAACCTGGATGGTTAATGATCCTGCTGTTAAATGTTGAGTATGCCTTGTAAGCGACACTGATGAAATACCACAAGACACTTGACACGGCACTAACACTGCTCAGATTTTGCAACCATATATGCTGAAGCTTGGGCAGGACAATCATTATGGTCTTGGCTCTGTGATCACTTTCAATTAGCCAGTCACAGTGGTTTTTTGCTTTTACGGTCCCATTGTAACTCAGTTACCACTCTTTTCTAGATAGCAGCATTCAGTAAGATTTGAGATGGTGTGAAAAACATTAATCTTGTATTACACATTAGTTTCCCTTAGGCATACTGATGCCAAAAAAGTGCTCTAAACTTATATTAATTAACTTATATTAATTTTATTCACTTTTTACAATAGCACTGTGTTCTCTGAAATAAATATGGATATAAAGAAAAGTATATATATATATATATAGATATAGATATATAGATATAGATATATATATATATATATTTTTTTTTTTTTTTTCCTCTTGAGATGGAGTCTCACTCTGTCCCCCAGGCTGGAGTGCAGTGGCACAATCTCGGCTCACTGCAACCTCTGCCTCCTGGGTTCAAGCAATTCTCCTTCCTCAGCCTCCTGAGTAGCTGAGATTACAGGCACCCACCACCACATCTGGCTAATTTTTGTATTTTTAGTAGACACAGGATTTCACTATGTTGGACAGGCTGGTGTCGAATTCCTGACCTCAGGTGCTCCACCCGCCTCAGCCTCCCAAAGCGCTGGGATTACAGATGTGAGCTGCTGCATCCAGACCAGAAAAGTATATTTCTACATTTTACATATCACAGAGAATGAAAAGATCATTTTGTGTATTCCAGTCAATTTTTAAAAATATGTGTATGTGGTTATAGTCATGCAGATAAATACAGTGGTAGTCAAATGGCTTATCATCATTCTTCTTGCTTTTTATCTTATAATATTAATTTCCTATTAAAATATTTTGATTACTGCATGATATATTATCATATGGGCATATTATGGTTTGTTGTATCTCTTGTTACTTATATGATGATAATAATAATGTTAGGTAATAAATATTATTTGAAAGCACTATTCTATCCACTTTGAATACATGAATTCATTTAAAACTCATGACTACCTTTACAATAAGCACTACTATTATCCCTATTTTACAGCTGAGAAAATATAGCCACAAAGAGTTTAAGTAACTTGCTCCAAATCATACAGATACTGAGGTTAGTTTCTGACTTTTTTAATGTAAGTATTATTACAATAGGCATTTTTTATATCAATATTTGAGTGCATCTTTTAGTTATTTTCTTAATTTATTTTCCCAGAATTGGAATAAACAAATATGATGGGGACAAAGTACATATACATATATGTGTATATGTGTGTGTGTGTGTATATATATGTTTATATGTATATGTATATATATACATTCAGTCTTCTGGAATCCTACACTGACTGTTGAATAGAAATAATTTCCCAACAATTCTGGCCCAAAAGGGAAATGTTTTTATAATTAGAATTAACCTGAACATGTCTCTGGAGCGCAGGGACCAAACCCTCACAGCTGGATGTGGCAGGTGTTTGAAGGTGGATATCTCCAGAGATATTAGAAGTAGGTCCAGCGCCATAGGTAATAAAATTCTTTAGTGATGTTGTGGTGACTAACAAGGAAGGCCTTGCAGGAAATGACATCTGTAAGGGATAACACATAGATATTTTGGGGTTAAGGGAGAGTGAGTGATGGGAGGTCTGTGGTGCTTTTTACATGAAGATACAGATAGTTTGGGTAAAGGAGTTATGGAAAGAGATTTACAGGCAACAACAATTTGGTTAGACACTAGAATATTAGATTCTAAGAACAGAAATAAAATCAAGAAAAAGCAACAACTTCTAAGGAAATGTGATGTCAAGTGGATTTTCATGGAATTGGCAAAGCCAGGAGAATCAAAGTAAGAAAAAAATTCTGAACTAAATTGTTCAGGGCTTGAGCAAATAAAAGGAGAAACTCATTACTTTAAAACATAAAAAAAGAGAGAAAAACAGCAAGCTTCTTTGTTTATCATCTAATTTACTGAATTGGCTTAAATTTACTCTTCCCAAACCCTTAACTATTCTTGGAGTCTCACTCTCAGAAAAATTGCAAAGTAGCATGTTATCAAATTAATCAAAGTGCTATTTAAACATCCAGATTTCTAGGCCACATCCCTGGACTTTGGTTTCAGTAGACTTGAGGACAGCGTTATACTACTGTCCTCTGTGAAGCTGATAGAGGAAGTTCACAAACTACACGCTAAGAGGCAAAGTCCTGGAGCCTGGATACTAAGGACATTTTTGTGCTACCATATATATATGTATATGCTTTTTCTTTTTTTTATTCCTTATTCTCATGCACAACTGTACCTTTTGCTTCAAGCTAATTTGGAAATACGTCACACATAGTCTTTGGTAGCCTACTTTCATATAACCTATCTTAAGTTTTTCCAAAATAATGCTACCAAATATTTTTTTAATTTCATTTATATGCCTATATGTTAATTATTTGTATAGGTACAATATAATTTATCTAACTTGTTTTTATTGTATATGAACACTGTTTTAAATTTTTCCTGGAAATAGTAACATAAAAATTGACTTAATAATTACAAATATTTTTAAATATTTCTTATTTTCTGTGGAAGAATTACTTAAATCAGAATTCTTCAAAAGGTATCTATGCTTTTATGACTAAGATATATCAACCAACTACCTTCACAACACAGGAGCAATTATACTGTCACCAGCTGTCCAGGAAACTGTGTTGTTCTCATGCCGTAAAACACAATTTATTGTTACATATTCTCTCTTTTGTCATTTCATTTGATAAAAATGTACTATTTTTAATTTATTTGCTTATAACTGTGACCACCCATATCTCAGGTGTTTATTCATTTCCTAAAAAGTAACTTTTTATTTCTGTACAATTTTAAATTTATGGAAATTTTCAAATCAGTGCAGACAACTTCTATATACTATTTACTCAGATTCACTATGTGTTAATATTTTAAGCCATTTTCAGTTATGTCTTCCTTTACACATAAGATAAAATATGTGCATTTACAAATTAATTTTTCTGAATTATGTCAGTTATTTGCAGTACCACTGTCCTTTATCCCTCACCACTCTGGTAAGATCTATGAACATTCCCTTCTCTCTAGCTGTAAATATAATAAGTGAATTCAATCAATAATCTAGTAATAGAATATAAAACTATTTGTGAGGAAAAGCCCTGTTATTATGGAACAACTCTAATTTAAAAAAGAAAGATAATTAATATAGGTAGAAGGAATAACACGGCAGAAAAAAATTTTCAAACCTTTATGAACATACTCATTCAGTTAAGAATTAATAATTGTGTTAAGACCACTAGATGCATGATTGAAGGAAAACTGGATAGATGATATTCTTGAGAAACCACACAAATTACAATTCAAATTTTATAACTAAAGCAAACGGTAAATTTTAATGTCACAAATAGCAGAATCAGTAAAATGTTAGGTAAACAATATCACCTAGTCTATCTAAAAATTTTGAGTCTTTTATTATCACATTGAGATATGAATTCCACTTTATATGAAATAAAGAAAACAAATGAAAGAAACAAATTGTATCTCAATGGAGCACCCAGACAATTCCTAAAAGTGGAACATTCTGGCTTGGTCATTTCAACAAAACAATGAAAGTAAAGTTCTATGAAAGCCTGGGCAAAATGCAAGAGACATAATCACATGCAGTATGTGGTTCATGACCGGAAATGGGTTTCTTGGGGGATAAATTTTGGAAATTTAAATAATTTGGTGGTACTAGCTTAGAAAAAAATAACAGGTGAAAATTCTTGAAGAAGTGGCTTGCAGAACATTATGAAAAATATAATCCCATTGTGGTGTGCACGTATACAGACACACACACACACACACAGAGAGAGAGAAAGATTTGGAAGAATAGAAATTAAGACTTTATGCTCAGATGATTTGGCAGAGATATTTATACAAAATTATGGAATCAATTTATTTTTATTTTGCATTATATTTAAGAAAATCAGGAAGAGATGGAGCTGCCAAATTTTCATTATTGAAATGATACAAACTTCATGTCAAAGCAAGTTAAGAATAATAAAACGCCAACACTTTGGGAGGCCAAGGCGGGCAGATTACGAGGTCAGGAGATCCAGACCATCCCAGCTAACATAGTGAAACTCTGGTCTCTAATAAAAATACGAAAAAATTAGCCAGGCGAGGTGGCGGACGCCTGTAGTCCCAGCTACTCAGGAGGCTGAGGCAGGAGAAAGGCGTGAAAACGGGAGGCGGAGTTTTCAGTGGTCCGAGATCTCGCCACTGCACTCCAGCCTGGGCGACAGAGTGAGACTCTGTCTCAAAAAAAAAAAAAAAAGAAAAGAAAAGTTGGAGTTTGAAGAAACTGAGGCAAAGAGATTTTAAGAGGAAATGGAGTAAACAAATTGAGAGGAAGACTAAAGATAACAAATTAAAGAAAAAGGAGCAATTTGGGAAACCACCCTAAAGAGTAGAAGTTTTGGGAAGGTAGATGCATAATAAAGACTTCTAGAAAGATATTTGTGGTGAAGTGTAATTCTCTCCTGAGAATCTTCAAACTTGTTAGGAGAAACCAACACTGTTTTTTAAAAGTTCTGGAGCAGATGTGTATGTGGGTTTTTGTGTTTCTGTGTATCTGTGTGTGTGTATTTGTGTATATGTGTTACAGAGACAGTGGATACAAAAGTATCCAGAGTTGGGCTTCCAGGGAAAAAATGGTACAGTCTCATTTAATACAATAAAGCCGCTGAATATTAAATATATTAATTAATTAAAAATTGTTATGCTATTATGTTTCTGAGGTAGAAAATTGTACCATTTTATATAATTTCTTCATTTCTGTAATTTGAAAAGTTTCCTAATTTGCATATAATATGTTCAAGTAAAAATAAGCTTGGTATAAAATAAATTTGATTATCATAAGATCACATTTTGGAGCCATGCAGTCATTTCTGACATGAGAGTTAAAGAAGAGCAAACCAGTGGTACCCTCCACAGCAGGGACTCACCTTCAAAACCAGGGTCATCTGGTGCTGTCTTCTCAGATTTTTTTCTCTGTCTCAATGTTTGTTTTCAGTCTTCTTTCCCTTTATCATCTTTGCAACATTCCCAGATATCCGTCTTTCTGTTATTTTTTATTTTTTTGTGAAACTGTATTTTATTATTTCAAAATAGCTTTGTAAATGCCAAAATTTAAATCTTATTTCTTGTGGGGAGTCAAAAGCTACAATACAGAAATTGTGAAGTGCTGAGATTCACCTTTGTTTTGGAACTGGATCACCAATGTAATGCCAAATAATCTGACATTTAGCTAAACACTGTATTGCTAGTGTATGGCTGCAATTACTAAATATAATTAGGCACATAATAATTAATCTTGATATGTCTTAGTACAATCTGTATCTTAACAATGTTTTTCAGTCTGCTCATATTTGGTGATTATATTCACAGCATGATTTTATCATAAAAAAGAGATTTACTCAGGGTGTATTTCTAAATACATAGAAGCTTATTTTGCTAGCCATGAAAAAAAACCAGTATAATTTACTGCCTCCAAGTAACTGTTTTATTCCTGACTTCCTCCTTAAACCCAATTATGGTACTTTAGCTGTTTTCTGCATCATCATTGTTCTGAAGTCAGATTTTTGGCTCTGTTTAAATGATCAACATGACATAAAACATATAGATTAGTGTTACAAACCCCCAGAAACATGATTGGAAAGGACAACTTACTTGCAGGCCTCACAAAGTATTCTTCTGCAGATAGACAACCATATCTAACTGATTTTTATGGAAAAATTATTAAAACTATGTCTACATGAACTTTGTAAATTTAAATCAGTAGTCACAGAAAAGGCAAGTAAAGCTCTGTGATGATTGTGTCGACTTAACTGAGTAAATGAATGCCCTAATAGCTGGGAAAACTTTTTTCCTTGGTCTGTCCAGAAGAGATCAAAATTTGCATCAGTAGACTGAGTAGCTCTCACCAATATGGGCAGGTGTCATCTAATCCCTTGAAGCCTCACCTAGAGAACAAGAAGACAGAGAAAGAGCGAATTTTCTCTCTCTTCTTGAGCTGAGACATTCATCTTCCCATCCTCTGCTCATCTTCTGCTCCTGGTTCTTGATTCTTGGACATATATCATCCCCACTCAATTGTCGATCTTTCGACCTTGGATTGGAAATTACACCATTGATCAGTTCTTCTGGATCTCTGGCCTTCATATTTAGATGGAATTACACCAACAGCTTTCCTGGCTCTCTAGTATGCAGATAGCATATTGTGGGAATTAGCCTCCATAACCATGAAAACCAGATTCCATAACAAATTACATCGTCTCCATCTCTACATATCCTGTTGGTTCTCTTTCTCTGGAGAACCTTGACTAATATAATATCTCAAGAGAGAATATACATTTCTGTCTTTCCTATTTCATTAAGTTTTGGGGAAAACATCACATGGAGTAATACACAGACATCTTGTTATGATATTGCCAAAAGTTCGGTTTATCACCTACCCATCTCTTATCCTATATATATTTTATGATTTTCACATCTTTCTAAAACACAGAAGTATACATATTGAAAACCACTTATAAACTATTTCTGGATTTAAAAAGAATAATCAAATTGATATTACAAAATAATGTATAACAAAAACACTACACATAACCCACTGTAACTTGCAACTGAATAGATATTATTATTAAAAGAAAACTGATAGATGTAAATGCTTGTTGGAAAAGAAACAGAATTGTTAACAGTGAAGAATCCCATGCAAGATCTAAAGAAAAGAATGATAAAGAAAACCAAGAGAAAATATCACTTTAGAAATTGCAGTAATGAGAAGAGAAATTAGTAAAACAGAAGATGGGGGAATGACAATGGGAGCACCAAAAGCAGAACTGAGTTCTTTGAAATATTCCTATCAAATATCTGAGAATAAATATAACAAAATATACACTTTGTATGATAAATGTTTTACAGTTTTATTAAATTCATCAACAGATGATCTCTTCTCCTCCAAATAGGAAACTATATCTTGTTCACACGTGGGAAATCTCAGGCCTGCAAGATGTTCAGTCTCTATTTGTTACACAATTCCAAATAAAATTTCCTCCAAAATTTTTAACAAACCTGAAAATTCACTTGAAAAGTTATGAAAAGTAATGAGATCAAAATAGCCAATATATTTTTAGAGAATAAAAATAAAGAGAAGTTAATTTGTCTCATTTGATATATTAATTCACTTCAAGGATTAAAATTATATAGCATTTGGATATATTGCATTTGGATAGTGATAAATAACCTTGTAGAAGAGAATAGAGATTCTATATCCTCAGTTGTATATAAGGATATATTATATGGTATGTTAGAGGGATATTAAAACATGACCTATGTAATAAGTGAAATGAAACAATTGTTCATCATACAGAAAGCATTTTGATTACATTTCTACTTTAACTATAAACCATACACAAACATATTTCTGCATGAATATGAGACCTATGTATGAAAAACACAAGGACCAGATTATGACTAGACAAACTTTCACGGTCCAAAGTAGAATAGCATGTACTAATCAAGAATGAAGATAAACATCAATACCAAAGAGTTAAGAGAAAACATCGACATGTGGAATGGCACGATGTGTTTTTAATACATTTTAAGTACATACTAATTTTTGTTTTGTTTATCACTGCATATGCATTTGGTTGGATGAATGTAATGTTTGGATAGTTGCTATATATGGAGAGATAATATATTTATAATGTATCTATACTATTTATTGAACTTCTTGATGCTTGACTCCTCACCATAGCCCATAGAAAATTTTGAATTTTAAATGTATTTGTATGTTCATTAACAGTTTTGTCTTTTTCCCCATAGTTATGGGTTTTAAAATGAGAAGAAGCCCCATGTCCAGTTCATCACCCACTAGTGCTCAGCCCTAACAGTGCAACTCTGGTGCTCATTAAATAATTATCGAATGAATAAATCCCTATATTGTATACTCCCAACCACACTTGATATTATCTTTTTCTAATAATTGTATACTTATTATTTAAAAATTATCTTTGAACATTCATTTATAAGATTTATATATTCTGAAAAATTATTCCACTCCGTTTCAGTTTGATCTTAATGTATTTTTCTTCTATTATAGTTTTTTATTTAAAATAGTAGTATGTGATTATTTTCCCTCTCTAGTGTGAAATAAAGAATTAATAAATTACTAAAGCTACTAAAAGGTATAAATACCTTTATATGCTTAATTTAATCATTATTCTCCCTTCTTTATATAGTACGTTCATGCTATAAAATAGGAATTTGTTGACTCCATTTTGTGTTCTATTACTGTATATTTTCTTCTTTATATATCACACTATATTTGAATTTGCATGTTTTATGTTGAGGGTTTTTTTGTTTGTTTGTTTGTTTGTTTGTTTGTTTTTTGTAACCAAATAATACAAACTTTATTTCTTCAGCCTTTATTTTAATGTCTGGGGTACATGTGCAGTGTGTCCAGGTTTGTTACATAGGTAAACGTGTGCCATAGTGGCTTGCGGCACAGATCAACTCATCACCTAGTTATTAAGCCCAGCACCCATTAGCTATTCTTCTGGATGCTCCCCCTCCCCTGCTCCCCCAAAAGTCCCCACTGTGTATTGTTCCCCCATAATGTGTTCATGTTCCATGTGTTCTCATTGCTCACCTCCCACTTATAAGTGAGACCATGCAGTTTGATTTTCTGTTCCTGCATTAGATTCCTGAGAATAATGGTGTCCATTTCCATTTATGTCTCTGCAAAGGACGTGATCTCATTTCTTTTTATGGCTGCATGCTGCTCCATGGTATATATATACCACATTTTCTTAATCCAGTCTATCATTAATGGGCATTTGGGTTGATTCTCTGTCTTTGCTACTGTGAATAGTGCTCAATGAACATACACATGCATGTATCTTTGTAATAGAATAATTCATATTCCTTTGGGTATAAACCCAGTAATGGGATTGGTGGGTCAAATGGTATTTCTGCCTCTAGATCTTTGAGGAATCACCACACTGTCTTCCACAATGGTTGAACTAATTTAAACTCCCACCAACAGTGTATGTGTTCCTTTTTCTTTGCAATTTCACCAACATCCATTGTTTCTTGACTTTGGACCTTTTTATTTTTCTAGATGAAATGTCATAAAAAAAAAAAAACATAATAGTATATCCATCCACTAGAATTTGGCTTATAAAAAAGCAACAGAAAACCAACTCATATTAGCTTAAGACAGCATGAGTTTTATTTTTCTTACATAAGGAATCTGGAGGTACATGACCATGAATGGAAACTAAAAAGTGAAGGTGTTTTTAGTCTGCCATATTGCAACCCTGAATAGAATTTGTATTTTGTTAGTAAGGAAAAGGCCAAATTTGCATAGTATAGAAAACTATTAATATTTACCATTGT
The DNA here is from genome assembly GCF_002776525.5 of Piliocolobus tephrosceles. Taxonomy (NCBI): domain Eukaryota; kingdom Metazoa; phylum Chordata; class Mammalia; order Primates; family Cercopithecidae; genus Piliocolobus; species Piliocolobus tephrosceles. Next base: position 121,604,971 of record NC_045435.1, on the reverse strand, counting down.
GTAGTATTTTTAAAAGTTCCAACAGTTAATTTCATTAATTAAGGAAAATGTTTTCTTATAAGTAAAATGGATATCTCTCAATTTATTTATCCATGTACCTAAAAGTTAATGTAAAACAATTATGATATATTTTAAAATATGGTTTATATCCTATGTATTTTTGTATGTCTTTAGTTAATTTTTCACTAATTGGCAATAATTTGCAAATATATGACCAGAAAAATATTTTTATTATTTTTTTTGGAGATGGAGTCTCACTCTGTTGCCCAGGCAGGAGTGCAGTGGCATGATCTCAGCTCACTGCAACCTCCACCTCCTGGGTTCAAGCGATTCTCCTGCCTCAGCCTCTCGAGTAGCTGGGATTACAGGTGCATACCTCCACACCCAGCTAATTTTGTATTTTTAGCAGAGCTGGGATTTCACCATGTTAGCCAGGCTTGTCTCGAACTCCTGACCTCAGGTGATCAGCCTGCCTTGGCCTCCCAAAGTGTTGAGATTACAGGTGTGAGCCACTGCACCCTGCCAATATTTTTATTTTTATTGCTAAGCATATTCTGTTTCCCAAAGCACAAATTGTAGTGCCAATAGTGATTAGTCCTATTTCTATTTTCCTGCTTTTCACCTGTCTAAAAAAATAGACATATTTTTAAGCTTAGTTATACTCAGTGCTTAAGTCAATTAAACATCTGAAAAGGCTGGGGTAGGTAGTCACAGAAAACAAAATGGATGCACTTAGAGTAAATACCTTATGGTTGCTTACATATTAATTTTCTCGTGTCACACTCCTATATTTGAATTTATAAAAGGGACCTAATTTTGTGAATTTACGAAGATAAAATTCACCTTGCTAATTTCCTGGCACATAATATCTACTATATAAAAATTTGGTACTTGTTTGACTATATTAATAAAGTATAAAATATGTCTATTCTTTTTCTTAAAACTTCTTTCAATGTACAGTGTGCCTCTTTCTCTAAGAATTTCATTGTTAAAAAGAGAAGGCACACTTAAAAAATGCTCCTTATCACTGGGGATATTTTTTGAAGCCATTCATCTATTATAGGTGGTTATCTACTACAAGGATTTGTCAGTACCTTTCCCCAGGGTATTTTCCCAGCCAGCTTTATTCCAACTGGATGCACTCATTGAAGCAATTTATCTGCAGGTTGAGCGTATCTCTTTTATCTAAGGAAGGCAAAAGAAAATCTGAAACATCAAATTCAGAAAGACATTCCTGAATTAGTTAGACACGTACCTAAGGTGATTATGCCAATGGTTGTAGTCATGAAATACAATGGCAAAGGGAGACTTCATGGAATGTATATGTGCATGTAGGCATTAGTAATCATGGCTCCAATCAAAACCTTACTGTTTTCGCTTAGAGGAAGATTTGTATAAAATTTTAATATACCACACATAATCTTAGTAACAGCTGATTATTTATGACATTTTGGAGGCAGATCATTAGCAGTGTTTTGAGAGCTATTTTAATCAGAATTTAAGCTTTTACTTAAATTTTACAATATTTAATGGGGCTCAATTTCTGTAATCGAAGACTTGAAGTACATTTATCTGGGAGACTTCCGGTATATGCCTGTTTTCTCTGTATAATTACTAATAACGGAAGCTTTCACTCTAAGATGTTTAATGACCAATTACATAAGCCCTTACTGATGGTAAAAGGAAGTCAATGAGAAATACTATAACATATTTCTATGTGACAGAAAACAAATATGAACTCATGGTAATATATTTTTGTGTAATGATATGGCTATTAATGATTTATATATATATTCAAGAGAAAAAAAAACAGTATCCTTTTTTTGTGAGATCACTCTGTAAACAAAGAAAGATCTTCAAAATCTCACTGGCATGATTACTTTTCATCATATTTTCTTAAATTACCAAGGAATTTCATCACCTGTTAAGATAAAACAGTTCATGGTATCAGCCTGGCACAGAAAGGATTTATTGACTGTGTAGTCTGGAATGTTACATAGTGATGAACATAAACCCTGCTTCTTGCCACTCACACTTCACCTTACAGTGTTGCAGCTGTGCTTAGCAACAGAATGCCAGATGGCACGGAGACATCAATTGATTACTACTCAAGAACAATGTCACTTATCAGAACAGATGACAGATAAATTGACAAAGACAATGCTATGTTTGCAAGCCTGAATAAGAAGCACTTTAAGTAGATTTATGGCTGCATTTTAAAACATACCCTCTTTGGAAACTTTTGTCTAAGGATAAAGCAACAAACAATTATATGCACATTCATGCTTTGCTAGAATCTTTTTTTAATGCTTAGATTTCTGTACTGGTCTACACATGTAGAAGATAATATAACATATCAAAGCTTTTTGTTGTATGCTATTGCAAACACCAAATTATCTAAACTCTGTTTTAAAAATGCATTCTTAACTATCTTTTTGTGCTGATCAGTTAACATTACAAACTTGGGCTGGAGAGAAAAGCAGTAGAAAAACTGCCTAAAGAATTCTGGAATTCACAAGCTGTCAGCATGAGTTATCTGTTCACAAAGAATGGCTTTTATGAGTAAGCCTTGTTTTTGTAGAAGACATTTATTATCACATTTGGCATCACTTTATGTAGCATATCTTGGATTGTTTGCACTCAAATCTTGGCTGTGCAATATATCTGATGGCCTGGAATGGATGTCAATGCTGAAAAACACACATGTCAGGTTACTCAACTTAGCTGTGGTAAATAAGTCCTATTGATTTTCAAAAATAATATTCCTGAGAAGCTTCTTGATTATTGTAGCTTCTCAAATTTATTTGAAGAGATGCTAGTATGATAGCAGAAATTCCATTTCAACAAACACAGTTTATTGCTGCTTTTATGCAGTGCATGAATTGCTGATAACTATTGTTTCTGATAAAGAATGTGTATTTAATTAAGTTCAAATATAATATTGCTTTGGACAGAAAATTGATCTACTCATCTGAAATGTTACCAAAGTGCCTCATTTCCAAGTAAAAGAGGAGTTTTACTTGGAAGACCTAAGAAGACTATTGGAAAAGATAGCTCCGTGGATCATGGCACCTTCTGTGTTGAGTTACAATTTTAACTCAGCAAATGTAAATTTATTGTCTATAACCGACCTCATTGTCTCTCAGAACACACTTTCTTGCTGATGATGGTGGCAGAGGAGTGGATCTTACGCTTGCTTCTTAAAACGTAATTTGATCTCTTCTGGTTTAAAAGTTATTTTATTTTCAGTTAAATATTCTGTCGATATAAAGTTGAAACACACTATCAGAACTATTTTCTGCTTCATAAGGGTCTCTTTCTGCCATGACTTTTTGAAGTTCAGTGCCTTGCTTCAGTGTGAAGCATTTTAGTCTTTATCAAAGGTATTTATTATCCATACACATCATCTTGTCCTCACTGACCTTTGCACTGGCCATCAGTCCTGAACTGATGGCTGCAGGTGTGCCCGCAGTTCTGACTGGTTCTAGATTATCAGGATGGCATTCACTGATGATGACTGTGTAGCCCCCCCCCCCCCCCCACAGTCTCAGATCACAAGTTTATCTGATTATGTTCTTCTCTGATTCTAATTTAGTGTGTCTTACAGGTCACAGGTCTTCCTGGTATTGCCACATATCCAAAGAGAAAATTAAGAATTTCTGCAGCTCTTGCATGCCTCAAGCAAGCTGAGAGATCCTTGTGACATCATTTTTGCCATTCCTTCTGCAGGTGCATGTCAGGCCGCTATTTCTAGTCTTCTTGGTTATCACATACCTCAGGGATAAGGTCTCTTTCAGCTCACCCCCTTCCCAACCTTGGGTTTATTTTATCTTTTCCCAATTGAAGGCTTGGGGCCTGGGTCCTTATCAGAGATCTCAAGACCTTAAGTATCTGGATATTTATATTCCTAGCACTGTTCAAACATTTATTTCCTTTCTAAATCACAGTAAAGCTGCCATGATATCATTTATCTATTATGTCCTCTATATACTTTGGCTTTAGCAAAGAGCCATGCTCAGATTTTTAAGTTCCATCTAGATATTTGAAATGAAATTTCTAAAATGTAGGGGGAAAATTAACAACGCCTATTATCTTTCTGTAAATGAAAAAAGACATCTAACTTAAAAGTTGAACAATAAATACTTTATTTAGGCTGTATTTGACCTTGCTCTAATACAAAGCATGCCATTATTTCAATAGGTATGGAAGCCAGGGTACAACCAAGTTTATTAGGAATAGAATTATATTGCTTTAATCTACAAAATATAATCTCGATTTCATCCTACCTCAGTAAGACTTTCCCTACTGGAAAAGACACGTACTCTTACATAAGTGTGCCATTTAATCCTAGAGGTTGAAAGCTGAATATTATCAAACTTGATTGTTCTACCCACTTGCCATTTCTCCAAATTTGGCTAGATAAAATCTGGAACCTAATTTGTATTATCCCATATGAACACTAGAGGGAACTATGCCTTTCCCTAAAACAGTAGTACTTAAAACAGTACTACCCTAAAACAGTAATTGTGCCTCAGAATTACCTAATGGGCAAACTAAAGCATATTGCTGACCTCCATCCTCAGAGTCTCTGATTCTATAGGGCTGAGGTGGGCCCATGAATTTACATTTTCTTCATTAGTAGCTTTGCCACCAGCACAGGCAGCGCTTTCTTTGAGCAACTGTGCATCATTATCCTGTTGTGATTCACAATGACATCTGGCTCAAGAGTGATGGAGATGTCCTCATATCTTAAACAATAATAAAACTCTGTGATATTCTTCTCTGACTTCCCAAGACCTCGCAAAAGTGGCATCGTGTCCACATTTCCAGCTGAAAATTTTTTTTCTGGCCTTCATATTGGCTCTGGTCTTTTCCAATAAATCCCACCCCTTTCAAATATTCTCTAGGCCACAACACTTAGAGCTTAAGATGTTGCTCTGGGTATGTTCATTCTGTACCTGAAAAGAGGCTCAATATGTTGACAGTTCAGAGTCCTAGAAAGAAGATTTACAGGTTATTTTATAGGTCCCTCTTTTTCTTCTTTTCTTACTTTCCCTGAATAACCTGTTTCTTCCTTGGTATACATGTATATATGTTTGTTTTCCTAAAAGATAATGACCTTGAGCTCAAATAACTAGGCTTCTGGTTTTTATTCTAGGGATTGGTAATGATTCTGTGGTGTGGATATAAGTCCGCATGAATAACAGATCTGGGACTGGACTCTATAGTGCAATCACTAAGGTTTTTCCTGTGTATATCACTGTAAGTTCGTGAATTCTCTTATGATGTTCAAAGGGCCTACAATTGTACAAGAAGTAAATATTGAAGTGTCCACATTGGCAATTTTGAATAAAGCTCAGAAAAATCTCGCAGCATGTGTGAGAATCACTTCCATGGGATGACTCACAGGCAACCTGCTGGAAATTGTTGATGAAGACCTTGCCGAACAACAATAAAAAGCATAAACTACATGACTTCTCAAACCAACTTACATAAGGCATGTGCTCATGTGAGAACTGGTACACTTCAAGCCTTGGCTTGCCTTCCTTGGTGCTCAGTGAGAGTGGTAGGTAGGGCTCATACTGGCCAGGCTTATGATGCTGTATTTGCTTCTTGACACATGGTCACTGGAAGTTTCAGCACTCACTATTGCAGGTTTCATTGTCTTCTTCTAAACTCTATTTCAGACCAGATGAAGTATGTCTTCTAGGGGCTAAGCTTCACATCTTTACCTCATTTCTCCAATTATTGATGTGACATAAACATATGTCCTGCCATTTAAAATGACTTCTTTTTTGCTTTTCGAGAATATTTTTGATATGGTTTGTTTGTGTCCTCACCCAAATCTCACCTTGAATTCCTACATGTTGTGGAAGGGATCCGGTGGGAGGTAACTGAATCATGGTTGCAGGTCTTTCCCATGCTGTTCTTGTGGCAGTAAGTCTCACGAGATCTGATGGTCATCATTAGAGTGAGTTTTCCTGCACAAGCCTTCTTCTTCTCTTGTCTGCTGCCATGTGAGACGTGCCTTTCATTTTTCCACCATGGTTGTAAGGCTTCCCCAGCCATGTGGAACTGTCAGTTCTCCATTAGACCTCTTTCCCTTGTATACTGCCCAGTCTCAGGTATGTCTTTATCAGCAGTGTGAAAGCAAATTAATACAATTTTATTCTATTACAAAAGCTAAATTTTATAAATCAAAACTTGATTTTAAAATAGACCCTTGAAAAGCCTATTGTAAGGGCTTTTTTTCTTCTTTTTATATTCCTGCTATGTTAAATTTCCTTGAGGCAGCATATATAGCCCAGATGCACCCCGGAACTTGCGCAACTCAAGCACTGGGATCTTAGGTGTAGGAAGGTAATAACTTTGACTTAGTGCTACCATTTCTGCTAAAGAATAACTAAGGCAAAATAATTAACATAAAAAATACTGAAAGCACTATTCAGTAAACAATGTTTTGTGTCAGAAACATGCTACAGTACCACAAGCGGGTAACACCCCTTTATTGATTAGCGTATAATAGCTCCAGGACACTGTTTTTTCTGATATAGAAATGGGGTTTTACAGACCCTTTTAGCCCCAATGCTTAGTACAATAATTTGATTATTAAAATTCTTAATATATTTTCACTGAATAGGATAAGAGAAGAAAAGCAGGAGATACTTGTCATTTTAAGTTTTCGTATTCATGGAGAAAATGGCAGTAATCTCCAGAATTGTAGATTAATCTAGGACAGAAGTTTTCAAAGTTTTGAGACGTTGGACTCCTTTATATATTTAAAAAATATTGAGGATTTTAAATATTTTTAAAATATAAATTATACCTATTATTAAAGCATCTTGCTTTAATAGACCTTTTAAAAAAAAAGCATGTGTGAGAATCACTTCCATGGGATGATTCACAGGCAACCTGCAGGAAATTGTTGATGAAGATTTTGCCAAACAACAATAAAAAGCATAAGCTACATGACTTTAAAAATTAGACCTTTAAAAATTTTTTTAAAAACTTAAGAATTAATTTATTTAATTCAGTAATATACTTATGTGTTAACATAAATACATTTTTATATAAAATAACTCTTTTTCAGATCAGTAAACAGTATAATCAAAAGAGGGTCATTGTTTCACATTTTTGAAAATTCTTTTAACTCTCTACCTTAATAAAAGACAGCTGGAGTCTCATATCCACTTCTAAGTTCAATCTGTTATGATATCACATGTTGTACAGCCTCTGGAAAACTTCACTATACATTATTCAGATAATAAATGTGAAAAGGCAAACCAGGTCTCAGTATTAGGAAAATAGTTTGACTTTATGAAAACCCTGAAAGAGTCCTAGGGAAAATGTGATCTCTGATCACATTTTAAAAACTGCTGGCCTCATTATTCATGGATGGTTCTGTAGTTTTCTTATAGCCACTAAATACAATTCTCAACAATTAAAAAAATGTAAAAGTAAATAGATAAGCAAAAGAAAAAAAGGAAATATAGGGAAAAAGTATTCATTTTCTCTGTGTCTATTTAAGTCATACTCTTATAAATTTACCTATATGTTTAAAAAAATTTCCTAAACCAGAGTATATTTAATGTGAAGTACAAACTGAAGGAAGAAAAACACAGTTTCCACATTTTTGTATCGATTTATTTTGTATGGTACGTTTACAAAGGTGTGGTTAAAAAAATGTATATTTTTCTTAATGAGAAAAATATGACAACTTAGGACCACATAAGAATAATCAAAATACCATTAGTTTTTAATGCTGTCATCATTTATTTCAATAAAAGTTCCAGATATATTGAAATTTTAATAAAATGGACACATCAAATTTATTATGCATCAACCAAATTCAAATTTACACACACTTGAAGCAACTCTCAAATGTGCCTAGGTAAAAGTGTTTGTAATACAGTTTTGAAATATAAAACTGAAAGATAGGTGGCACATAAATTGGCATATAATTCATCAGCTGTGGTTTGTAGTCTTAAAGTTCAATAATGACTGCCTGTATAATACATATGTAGCTAGGTGAGAATTGTTATTTTTCAGAAATATTTGTGTATGTTCGACATGGTCTCGTATCTTCTTCCACTGAGTTTTTGGAAAGTGTGTTTTTGTAAGCAGTGTGGTAAATGAGAGACATACACAAAACAGAGAGTAATATAAATAAGCTAGGATCTAAAATATGCTAGAACCTTTGTGTCTTTCTCCATACATAAATCAGAGAAACAACATTGATGTCAGAATTGAGACTCAGACATTCAAATATTAGAGATTTAATATCTCAGTATTAAAGAACTGAGAAATATGCCATTATGATCTGTGTTTCTGCCAGTTATTCATATTTATATTACATGTGATTTATTTGACTTCCTTGGGAATTTTCACTCACGATTCCAAGTCACTAGCTCTCTCTTTATATTATCTAAAGTCTTTTACAACTCCAGTTTGATTAGTCTTGTTCCTTTGAATAACAGCTTTTATTTTTTCCTGAATGGTTCATTTTACCTATTCTGTAACCTGTAGTTAGAGGAGAATTGATATAGCACCTCAATTCGTATATCTTGATATAACCATTTATTTTTCACTTGAAATAATATTTTTCTCCATGTAAGAAAATGAAGTTATTCTCAAATGATAGACTGGAGAGCTCTGTGGTTAAATAGTGAAATTGTATGGAGATCCAGAAAATACCCTGGGCTTAAAGGTATTTTAAAACACCTTTTGTTTTGTAAACACTTTAAGCCCAGGGTATTTTCAGCTTCTTTTAAAATAAAATGAATAAACTTTAAATTGATACATTCCATCAAAATCTTCTCTTGAACATATTTTACCTCAAAGATTGAAACCACCAAACATAATAAATATATTCACTGGGGAATACATCATCCTTAAACCAAAGCAGTGCCACTAAACATTTCTAAAAAAACTCACCACATAAGCTTCTTTCATAACAGAAGGATCTGTTATTCTCTGAATGTACAAGTAGTATGTGATCATGAACATCTCATTATAAGCATCTGTGCAAAGTTTCCAGTTTCATGCCATGATATCTACATATTGGGTAATTTGTCATAGTGCCATCTGCTTAAAAAACATAGTTGCCAACATGGATGGATTATCAGAAAAAATAAATTATTTTGTGTCTTTATGTAAATGCTTTTGATGATATATGCATGAACATTCTGCATAGATCATTAGCTTTTCAAAGCAAAATAACGTTGTAAACATGGAAAAACCTTTGAAAATAAATTTAATTCCAATCAAAGCAATAACTCTTAACCAAAATGATAACCAAGTATCAGTTGTTCTGGTCAGTTCATGAAAAAATGCATAGAAATAAGCAAAGTGATATTTTGAGAAACATATTCCATCTCTAAACATTAGTGCTGGTCTCATATAGTTACAAACTTGTTTCTAGAAACATAGTAAATACACATGCTACTTAATTTGTATGTAAAATTTCCTACTGCAATTTATTTGTAATTACAATTATTGTCCATTAGAACTAAAGAACATATTATAAGTGATTAACACTGGAAATAAAACGCAGTGCATCCAAGCTTTGTTATATCACAATTTGTTGAGAAAATGACCTAAAATTGTAGTTCACAGACAAACTGGATGCAAGGAAATTTGAAGTCAGCTAGTCCAACTCCTTTATTTTAGAGATGGGAAATTATTATTCACAGTGATTAAATGTTCACTGTTACAAAACCAGTTGTATTAGTCAGGGGGATAGAATACACACACACGTACACACACACACACACACACACACACACACACACATTCATGTAGACAGAGAGATAAAAAATTATTCTAAGGAATTAACTCATGTACCTTTGGAAGTGAATGTACAAAATTTGCAGGGTTGGCCACCAAACTGGAGTCTCAGGGAAGAGATGCAGTCTGTATTCAATGATAGTGTGCTGGCAGAATTCCTTCTTGCTCTGGAGAGGTCAGTTTTTGTTCCATTCAGGCCTTCAAGTGACCCACTCATATTATGAAGGTCATCTGCCTTACTTGGTGTCCAGTGATTTAAATGTTAATCTCATCCAATAAACTTTTTCACAGACATATCCAGAACAGTATTTGATCAAACATCTGGGCACCATGGCCCAGACAAGTTGATACAAAAAATTAACCATTCACACTACAGTTTACATTGCACTTTCAATGTTCTATTTCCATTGCTCAAGGAATTATTTGGGTATTTATACATTTTCTTTCATGTATTTCTTACACATCACTCTCCCTTCACAGAATTTAGTATATATGAAATTGCCATTACAAAGTATATTCTAAAAATATACTGAGTATATGACTCCCCTATTAAATGGACTGAGATGTCTGTTTGGGTTCAATAACAAGTTTCAGATGTTATATAGATCCTAGATAATAAGGATCTATAATTTCTAGAATTTTTCATGCTGGTCATAAAATTTAAGTAGGATCATAACCCTAGAACTATTTAGAAAGGAGAAGGGACCTTAAAACTAGGTAAAAGTAATTAATAAGAGGTTTGTGCCACAACTATTCAAAGGGGTCTTCTTGAGTATACTTAACACGAAGAATGTCAATAAAGGTACACACCAGTCCTTAATATAAAATTATTTTGCACTTCTGTGTCCTTATTTCTGCTATTTCTTTTCTGATTTTCAACTCATTCTCATTCTCCAAAACAAAACTGAACCATCGCCTACTCCTCTATTTTTTGGTGGCTCCTTCCTCTGCTCACAGAGCGACTTGTTTGTATTTTCATATTTCAATCCAGACAACTTCCTGTAACATCATTTACTCATTTAAGTGAATCAACATTAATTTCTACAACAAAATTCCAACATTTAGCATTTAGTTCCCTGTAAGAAGCATGTATATATTCAAAGTTTCTTTTTTTTTTTAGACGAAGTCTCGCTCTGTTGCCTAGGCTGGAGTGCAGTGGCGCCATCTCGGATCACTGCAAGCTCCGCCTCCCGGTTTCACGCTATTCTCCCGCTTCAGCCTCCCAAGTAGCTGGGACTACAGGCGCCCGCCAACACGCCCCGCTAATTTTTAAATCAAACATTTCTGGAACTATGAAAGGAAACCTGTTCGTCATTTAGGATTGGTCTTTAGCAATTTTATTATGTGAAACAATTTAACTTCCTGATGATTTTCACGATGACAACTAGTATGCAGATATTTGTTAATATTTATTTTCTTTATTAAAAAGAGAATATAGTCGTCTTTCAGTATCTTCAAGGGATTCATTCGAGGACTTCTTGCAGATACCAAAATCCACTGATATTCAAGTTTCTTACAATTGGTTCTGTATATCCATGGGTTCTGCATATATTGACATGGAGGGACCACTGTAATGTCTTCTGTAATGTTACAGTTTTAAATGTAATATCAAAGTTTCTTTCTGGATTTTCTCATTTACTAATTGCTGAAATATTTGTCTTTAATTGGATCATTAATTTTAATCATGGTTGAATCATAAATATTTAAAACATATAACATTTTCATAGGTGTGAAATATTTGACAAAATGTACTGTGCCTATTCACCTCTTTTTTTTTTTTTTTTTTTTTTTTTTTTTTTTTTTACCTTTTTAACCTTTTCTTAATGTTGTGGGTATATAGTGGGCGTATATATTTATAGGGTACATGAGATGTTTTGATGCAGTCTTGCAATGTGAAATAAGCACACCATGGAGAATGGAGTATCTATACCATCAAGCATTTATCCTTTGAGTTACAAACAATCCAATTACACTCTTTAAGTTATTTCAAAATATTCACCACTTTAGCAATGGCACCTGCCATCTTTCATAATAGGTACTACTCAATAATTATTATTTTAAAACAATAAATACATCAGATACACTATGTGACAGCTATTAAGGTAAACTGATTTTGGATTTCCATCAAGACAAACCATAATAAAATTACAAATTTCTTTTTATGCTATTCTTAACATTTTATTATGAAAAGGCTCAAACATATATAAAAGTTGAAATAGTTATGTACTGAACACCCTAATATCTACCACCTAGATTCTACGATTACCATTTTGCTATATTTGTTTTATCCCATATCTATCCATCCATCTATTTATCAATCCATCTTAGCTTTTTGATACATTTCAAAGTCAGTTGCAGACCTCAGTACACTTTATCCCTAAATACTTTGGCATGCAAATCATTGACCTGAGTTCAATATTTATTTATGGACTTTGTTGAAGTAAACTTTACCATGTATCACTTGTTTTTTGTTTGTTTGTTGTTTTTTTTTTTTTTTTTTTTTTGTAAAATATACTATGCCTTTCCTATCAAGCTCTTTAATGTTGAGAACTGCTTCTTACTCAACTCTATCCCCACCCACCAAATATCTAATAATGACATTGGTAATGAGTGATAAACACAATGAAAATAATCATGGCTAACATATATCAAGTACTTTCTTTTTTCCAGGCACTGCTCCAAACATTTCAAATGATTTAACAAATTTATTTTTCTTTACATTCTACACCATTCTGCTATTAGCACACTTTTGCACTTTACTAAATTCAGGAGCCCTATACTGTCTTCTCTTCCATCAGAAAAAAAGTTAAGATTTAAAAAGCTCTTACTTGAGAGTGTTTAATAATATAAATGGATACATCACCAAAGGTTTTTCTTTTTTTAAATCCATCTAACATGGAAACATCAACACAACCCGGAAGAGATAATTATAAATCCACGCTGACTACACCTGACATTTAGGTACTTTTTATTTTGAAAGGCATAATTAAAATGAAATATTAATATCTTATGTGTGGGTAGAGCAACACTTTATAGTAAACACATCCACACGCACTTTCAAATTTTATGCTCTTTTTAAAAACCTGTGAGACATGAAGGCCATTTTTTAGTTTCAACTGCATAAAGAAAATCTCATTGGTCCAGTTCAATTTTTAAGTGTGATCACTAAGGTCAAAACATCTCTTAGTTTAGGAACTGGCAGTTGCTCAATCCTCGTATAATCAAATTTTGTTGGAATAGTAGGAAAAATGATCTCATCTGATAAAATTCAGGGCTCCTGTGGGGTCTACTGATATGACAGTATCCTTTAATGTTTTCTTCTTTTTTTTTTTTTTTTTTTTGTCATTGGGAAGCCTCTAGGTCTTAGTTCTCTCCTACTGGGTAACAAATTATCACAAACAAAAAAATAGAAGGCTTAAAACAACCAGGATTCATCATTTCACAGTTTCTGTGGGTCAGGAGCCTGAGCTCAGCTGAGCTTTCTTGTGTGCCTAGCATCTCATAAGGTTGCAGCATAGGTCTGCCAGGGCTGCATTCTTATCTGGATGCTTGACTGAGAAAGGGTCTATTTTCAAGCTCACTTAAAGTTTTGGCAAGATTCATTTTTCTTCACAACTGTATGACTAAGTGCCCCAGCTTCAGACTGGGTAGTGGATAGAGATCACCCACAGCTGCTGTAGGTTGCCCCCAATTACTGCAGGTGGCTACCTTCCTTGTCATGTTGGGTTTCCTAACATGTCTGTTTACTTCATCAAGCCACTAAGGAGTGTCCCTACAGCTAGTCTGAAAGCAAGATGGAATCTTACATAATATGATACATCCATAGGAGTGACATCTCTTCACCTTCCTTTGCCAGATTCTATGTATTAGAAGCAGGCTACACCTCCTGTCCACAGTCAAAGGAGACTATTACACAAAGGTGTGAACCTCGGGAAGACCCGAGCTTGTTGGGTGTATGTATTCAGTAAAAACAGGTTTTATCAGTCCTAGATGAAAACAGCAGAAATAAAACTTTCTCTGAAGTTTTAACATCACTAGCAAATGATGACTCTAGTATTTAAAAATAAGTCACTCTTGTTCCCAGAATTAAAACCTCTATATGATGAAAACTTTATATCTGGCTCTTTTTCTTGGCTCTTTGACTTCTGTTACACAGCTTAGCAGCATGAATCAGTTCAGCCCTGGCTTCAAGCCCCTTCCCAGCTTCATCCCTGGCCTTCACTCAGTATTCACCACTGTACCCAGTTGGCAGATGATGTGTTTCAGATGCCTACACTCCACACCTGCTTCTGAAATTTAAAATACAGAGAGGCATGGCATGGGAAATAGGCCCACAGGAGACTGTCTGGGAAGAGAGACCCCAAGGCAAGCAGAAAGTAACTCAACAGAAAGCAGAGGAAAATCAACTGAGGAACAGAGAAAATAAGATGGTAAAATGAAGGCAATGGCAGGGGTGGAAGGAGACTCTTTTCTTTGTGTTCTACATGATTTATCTGGAATATTTTTAAAAATGCAGACGTGGCTATAAGAACAAAATTGTAGGTGGCAAATTGATACCCTGAAGGCTGCATATTTTAAAGATGTAAATGTATGTGAAGCAGGCTGCAGGCTGCTCCTCCTCCATTAGGAAGGATGGTGGAGGTGATTCTGGTGAATGGTGAGCAAGGATGCAATATGGAGACTTAGATGGAAGGGCAAGCAGCTCATTGTTAGTCTAAAGCAATCCTCAACATGAAGGGACCAGGAACTGAGGTTTGGTCCTGAGGCATATAGATAAGCATCAAAGAGACAGCTAAGCAGTAAGGTCTTTGGAGTATTATTCTGGGAAAATCCCTAAGAAGGAGGTTGTTCTTGAAGATAATGCTTGCCACGTGGTGAGCTGGCTGCACGTGTCAGGAGTATAACAGACCGTGGCAGATAGAAGATGTTTCCTATAGCATCAAGAAATCCTGAATGCCCTCTGCTTTAGTCATCCAATATGAGGCTACTCGTTTATTCATCAAATATAGCAGTCAATAAAAGAGATGAAAACACTTTCTTTTGTGGAATCTAGTATTTTAGTAAAGGGAATCAGACTCTTATATAATAAATATGTACATTAAATAATGACAGTTGATAAGTCCCATGGAAAACAACTAACAGGGCAAGGGGTTTCAGAAGCATTGAGTTAATTATAAGATAGGGGTGACTGAGAGAGTAACATTTAAACAAATTATTGAAGAAAGTAAAGGTATAAGCTATACAGATATGTCCTGAGATGGAGTCACATCTGCTGTGTCTGAGGAATACAAAGGAAGTAAGTTTTCTAGATGAGACTTAACAAGGGGTACCTAGTTATAGATGAGAACAGACAAGTAACGAAAGACCTTATCATGTAGGACCTTCTAGGACATTAACAAAACTTTGGCTTTTACGCTGAGTGAAATAAGAAACTATTGGAGTGTTTAGACAGGTAACAGGAGGCCTGGAAATTTTGCTGGTAAGATCCTGCACCTACAAGCAGGCTTCAGTGTCCTACCCTGTGACTGATTTCTTTCCTACTCTTTCTGACCTCCAAGATGTAATAATCCTATCAAACATAGAGAAATCTCCTGACCTTGTATTTGCCCCTAATTCCAGCAGGTGATACTGCTGGAATAAGATCTGGGAAATAATTTTCAGGGATTGACAAATACCTTTGCCTTTTAACCAAGCAGTACCTGATGAATGTGCTTGAAAATTTAATTTTTTATATTGATGTTTTTGTAGTATATGAACATAAAACAAAATCTAAGTCGGCAAAGGACAATTTTGATGCATTTGCAGGTCACTAAAATCTGATGATAGTGATCTGTATAACATCAAGTCAAGGACAGAGGCCAGTGATGTCTAAAATCATATTCTAATTTCACATATTTTCAGTATATGACTTTCAATTATTTTTAAATGGGAAATGACCCACCTCCACCCTTCGGATTTTAATGTTCCCTAAACTCTTCTCCCTTTCTCCACTTTTTATTTTTATCTACACAGATGTAAGCAATTACCTGGTTGTTGGAAAAAATCTATTGGTATGCATTTTTCTATTTGACAGAGCTAATCTACCAAAAAAGTATAAACACTGGGGATTTTATTTATTCTTCCATCTCCATCTCAAACCAGTGTAAAAGAGAAAACAAAACAGGAGCACTTGCTCTTCAGACTTAAACTCTTCCCCAAGTGAGTTCTGCCAGGCCTGGATGGAAGCTCAGGAGATAACAAGCCCACATGGTCTCACTTAACTCTATCAGTTAAGGTAGCCTTATAAAACTGACATTTTGTACTTTTTTACCTTTTTTCTCAATTTGTTAGAAACATTCAGGTGATGTAAAATGCTTATTAGGCTTCTTTAAACTCTAGACGCTCTTTGTAAATTAAAGCAGACATTGGTCCCAAAATAATACAAGAAATCTGAAACCCTAGTAATTAAAAGATGGCTATATCATTGTGAAACCATGTTTTTCACTGTTTTCAGCTTTGTGCTGACATTTCTTGTCAATCTCATTCTTGTAATAGTAAAACGCTGCTCCTAGGTGAAAATGATGCCACATATTCCAGACTTCAAGCTTAATTCCTTTTGATTTAGCTAGAAGAAGGGAGCACATGTTTATATCTCTGTTAATAAAATAAATGACATATCTTAAAATGCAAATAAACAATACCAGCACGACCCACGTTTTTGTTTTTGTTTTTCAACTGAAGCAGATTTATGTATGGGGCATTTATGCATAATCTTAATTGTATAGTTAAATGAGTTTTGACCAATATATATACCATAAAACCAATAGGCAATCAAACTGTTCCATGACCTCAGGATGCTTCTAGTGTCTTTTACAGTATATGATTTTTCATGGCATGGGATTAACATGTAAGTAGTGGAAAACCCAATTTAGAAGAATATCAGGATTTCCATGCTTGGATATAGTTCAAAAAGCATCTCTTCACACAAATCACATGGGAAAGTGGGAGTGTATGTCTTACTTCTGCTTTAAGAGTACTAACTTATGAGAATGTGTTGTGAAAATAAATGCTCTAAAAGTGAAAAAAAATGGGTGGAACGCCTAGAACATTTAATCAAACCCCTAGAAGCAATACAACACCTACTTTTAATATCCCTGGATGAAACATCAATCTTTAACATCCATTTGCCCATTGTTGATTTGAAGGCAAAAGATTTCCCCTGAGACCTATGTTTAAGTTAGGTGTTTCAGATAGCTTTTTCCTTATTGTTAGATGAAATTGCTGGGCATAGACAGTTAAGTTAGCAGAGTACCTCTTTAAATTTTCAGTGCCTCATGTGTGGCATAACAGGAGAGTAAAGAGCTACATATGTGGGTCCTCTTTGTAGAAGAGCTTCTACCAGTCTTGCATTGTTCACTTTTATCATAAGAAAGGAAATATAAATGTACTTAAGAAGATAAGTTGCTCACTCATCTTAGATATTTCAGCTGGATTTTTCCAGGCTTATAATTTAATACGTCATTTTTTCCTCTGCTAAAATGGCTTAGCAATTTGCAACATTTATAAAAATGTGATGCAGGATTTTTCTCAGCCCCTTTACTGAACTTATTGGAGGGGCGCCCCCCTACCCAGCCTGTGGGCTCAACCCCTTATAGGAGGAAGCACATGAATGAACAGGTGTGGGATCCAGGCACCAATACAGAAACAAGCTCTGTGTGGGTCCCCCAGCCAGACCAGGCCTGTAGCCTCTGGGGGAATGTAGTGGCACCCAAGGGAGGGTGCCCATGACACTAAAGCCCCGGATGTGGTGTTGCAGTGCTCCCTTAGTTCTGCCATCCATGGACAGCAATGTGTTAGCAGCTCAGTTGACCCCTTGCCTCATCGCGTGAGGTGGCTACCCTCCACAGGCAAGGGAAAGGGGCCGATGTGACAGCCTTTCTGTGTACCCAGGCTTAATGGGTACCAAGCTACTGTCCAGTGTCCAAGAAGAAGGTCACGTGGATGGTTGAAGGATGGTGAAGGTGAAGAATTTTCTGAGCAGTGAAAATGGCCCTCAGCAGAGAGGGGAGCTGGAGAGGAGTTAGGAAGGGCAGATTGTCTTCACTGAAGTCAGGTTGTCTCTTCTCCAAAGTCAGGTCAGCTTCTCTCTACTGGTAGAATCTGGGCTCTTATAGGTACAGGATGGGGAGTGAATGCTGATTGGTTTGTGAATATGCAAAAAGACTAAAGTGAAAATGCCACTCAAAGGTGACCATGACAGTGTAGAAAGCCAATTAGGAGAAGACAGGTATATGTAAAATAGATGAAGGGTGGAAATGAATCAGAGGAAAGCACACCAAACAGGAGAACAAATTCTCAATCAGGTCTGAGGATTTAACTTTTAGCTTGGCTTTCAGGCTTCAAGCTGTCTTTGGCTTGGACTAGGGTTACACCAAGTACTCCTCTCTCTGCCTAGGCATTTGCCTGCCTTCTGTCACTATCAAATGCAAATTGCTTTAGTACAATAACTTTAAAGATTTCATGTCTCAGGGAAATAAAATAATCTACCCCAAACAAAACTCAAATAAAGCAAGTGTAACTGTAAATAATATGAAAATTTAAATAAATTTTAAGTAGTATATTATCAAATAACTAGTAAACATTAGGAGAAATTTCTTGTCTTAAATTTTTTTTTTTTCCATAAGTTGTTGGGATATAGGTGGTATTTGGTTACATGAGCAAGTTCTTTAGTGGAGATTTGTGGGAACCTGGTGAACCCATCACCAAGGAGTATGCACTGCACCATATTTGTTGTTTTATCCCTTGCCCCCTCCCACTCTTCACCACAAGTCCCCAAAGTCCATTGTATCATTCTTATGCCTTTGTGTCCTCGTTACTTAGCTCCCACATTTCAGTGAGAATATACAATGTTTAGTTTTCCATTCCTGAGTTACTTCACTTAGAATAATAGTCTGTAATCTCATCCAGATCATTGTAAATGTTGTTAGTTCATTCCTTTTATGGCTGAGTAGTATTCTATCATATATCTATAACAGAGTTTCTTTATCCACTCGTTGATTGATGGGCATGTGGGTTGGTTCCACAATTTTGCTATTTTGAATTGTGCTGCTATAAACATGTGTGTGCAAGTATCTTTTTTGAATAATGACTTCTTTTTCTCGGGATAGATACTCAGTAGTGGGATTGCTGGATCAAATGGTAGTTCTACTTTTAGGTCTTTAAGGAGTCTCCACACTGTTTTCCACAGTGGCTGTACTAGTTTACATTTCCACCAGCAGTGTAGAGCCGTCCACACCAACATCTCCTGGTTTTTTATTTTTTTGATTATGGCCATTCTTACAGGTGTAAAGTGGTATTGCATTGTGGTTTTGATTTGCATTTCCCTGATCATTAGTGATGTTGAGCATTTTTTTCATATGTTTTTTGGCCATTTGTATATCTTCTTTTGAGAATTGTCTATTCATGTCCTTAGCCCACTTTTCAATGGGATTGATTTTTTTTTTCTTACTGATTTGTTTGAGTTTGTTGTAGATTCTAGATATTAGTCCTTTGTCAGATTTATAGATTGTGAAGATTTTCTTCCACTCTGTGGGTTGTCTGTTTACTCTGCTGACTCTTCCTTCTGCCTTGCAAAAGCTCTTTAGTTTAGTTAAGTCCCAGTTATTTATCCTGTTTTTATTGCAATTGCTTTTGGGTTTTTTTGTCATGAAATCCTTGCCTAAGCCATTGTCTAGAAGGGTTTTTCCAATGTTACCTTCTAGACTTTTTATAGTTTCGGGTCTTAGGTTTAAGTCCTTAATCCATCTTGAGTTGATTTTTTGTACAGGGTGGGAGATGAGGATCCAGTTTCATTCTCCCACATGTGGCTAGCCAATTATCCCAGCACCATTTGTTGAAAAGGGTGTCCTTTCTTCATGTTTTTGTTTCCTTCATCAAAGATCAGTTGGCTGTAAGTATTTGTTATTTTTTCTGGGTTCTCCATTCTGTTCAACTGGACTATGTGCCTATTTTTATGCCAGTGCCATGCTGTTTTGGTGACCATCGCCTTATAGTATAGCTTGAAATCAGGTAGTGTGATGCCTCCAGATTTGTTCTTTTTGTGTAGTCCTACTTTGGCTATGTGGGCTCTTTTTTGGTTCTAGATGAATTTTAGAATTGTTTTTTCTAACTCTGTGAAGAATTATGGTGGTATTTTGATGGGTATTCCATTTAATTTGTAGATTGCTTTTGGCAGTATGGTCATTTTCACAATATTGATTCTACCCATTCATGAGAATGGGCCATGTTTCCATTTTTTGTGTTGTCTGTGATTTCTTTTAGCAGTGTTTTGTAGTCTTCCTTGTAGAGGTCTTTTGACTCCTTTGTTTTGTATATTCGTAAGTAT
The DNA here is from genome assembly GCF_002776525.5 of Piliocolobus tephrosceles. Taxonomy (NCBI): domain Eukaryota; kingdom Metazoa; phylum Chordata; class Mammalia; order Primates; family Cercopithecidae; genus Piliocolobus; species Piliocolobus tephrosceles. The sequence goes on along the minus strand of NC_045435.1, from coordinate 121,584,822 downwards.
TTTTTTTTTCAGCTATTATAAAAGTGGTTTAGTTCTTGATTTGATTCACTGCTTGGTCATTGTTGGCATATTAGAAAAGCTACTGATTTATGTACATTAATCTCATATCTGGAAACTTTGCTGAATTCTTTATCCATTCTAGGAGCTTTCTGGAGGAATCCTTAGGGTTTTCAATGTAAATGAACATATCATCAGCAAACAGGGACAGTTTGACTTCCTCTTTACTGATTTGGATGCCCTTTGTCTCTTTCTCTTGTCTGATTGCTCTGACTAAGGGTTGCAGTACTACGTTGAAGAGGAGTGGCGAGAGAGGGCATCCTTGCTTTGTTCCCATTCCCAGGGGGGTGGGGAATGCTTTTAACTTTTCCTCATTCTGTACTTTTTTGGCTGTGGATTTGTAATAGATGGCTTTTATTACATTAAGATATAACCCTTTTATGCCGATTTTGCTGAGGATTTTGATCCTAAAGTGATGCTGGATTTTGTTGAATGCTTTTTCTGCATCTATTGAGATGATTGTGTGATTTTTGTTTTTAATTCTGTTGATGTGGTGAATCACATTTATTTATTTGTGTGTGTTAAACCATCCCTGCATCCCTATCATGAAACTCATTGACCGTGGTGGATTATCTTTTTGATATGTTGTTGGATTCAGTTAGCTATTATTTTGTTAATGACTTTAGTGTCTATGTTCATCAAGGATATTAGTCTATATTTTTCTTTTTTGGTTGTGTTCTTTCCTGGTTTTGGTATTAAGATGACGGTGGCTTCACAGAATTAATTAGGGAGGGTTTCTTCTTCTCTCTCTTGGTGAATATTGTCAAAAAAATTGGTATCAATTCTTTGAATTTCTGCTATAATTCTACTGTGAATCCATCTGGTCCTGGGCTTTTTTTTTGTTGGTAATTTTTTAATTACAATTTCAGTCTCGCTGGTTGGTATTGGTCTGTTCAGGGTATCTAATTCTTTCTGATTTAAGCTAGGAGGGTTGTATTTTTCCAGGAATTTATCAATCTATTCTAGGTTTTCTAGTTTTTATGTGTAAAGGTGTTCATAGTAACCTTGAATGATCTTTTGTATTTCAGTGGTGTCAGTTGTAATATCTCGTTTCGTATCTCACTGAGGTTATTTGGATTTTCTCTATTTTTTTCTTTGCATGATATAAGAAAGGATACCCTTTTCAACAAGCATCTTTTTGTTTCATTTATCTTTTGTACTTTTTGTTTGTTTGTTTGTTTCAATTTTGTTTCTCTCTGCTCTGATCTTGGTTATTGCTTTTATTCTGCTGGGTTTGGGTTTGGTTTGTTCTTGTTTCTCTAGTTCCTTGAGGTCTGACCTTAGATTGTCTGTTTGTGCTCTTTCAGACTTTTTGATGTAGGCATTTAAGGCTGTGAACTTTCCTTTTAGCACTGCCTTAGCTGTATCCCAGGGGTGTTGATAGGTTGTGTCATTATTGTCATTCAGCTCAAATAATTTTTTAATTTCCATCTTGATTTCATTTTTGCCTTTTACCATTATGTAATGTCCCTCTTTATCTCTTTTAACCACTGTTTTTCTAAAGTTTGTCTTGCCTGATATAAGAATAGCTACCCCTTCTTCACTCTCAGTATCTTGCTAAGGGTCTATTAATCTTATTTATTTTTTCAAAGAACCAGCTTTTTGTGTCATTTATCTTTTGTACTTTTTGTTTGTTTCTTTGTTTGTTTGTTTCAATTTTGTTTCTCTCTGCTCTGATCTTGGTTATTGCCTTTGTTCTGCTGGGTTTGGGTTTGGTTTGTTCTTGTTTCTCTAGTTCCTTGAGGTGCGACCTTAGATTGTCTGTTTGTGCTCTTTCAGACTTTTTGATGTAGGCATTTAAGGCTATGAACTTTCCTTTTAGCATTGCCTTAGCTGTATCCCAGGGGTGTTGACAGGTTGTGTCATTATTGTCATTCAGCTCAAATAATTTTTTAATTACTATCTTAATTTCATTTTTGACCCAATGCTTATGCAAGAGCAGGTTATTTAATTTCCATGTATTTGCCTGGTTTTGAAAGTTCCTTTTGAATTTGATTTTCAGTTTTATTCCACTGTGGTGTGAGAGAGTGCTTGATATAATTCCAAATTTCTTAAATTTATCGAGGTTCATTTTATGGCCTGTCATACGGCCTATCTTGGAGAAAGTTCCATGGGCTGTTGAATAGAATGGGCATTCTGCGGGTATTGGATGAAGTGTTCTGTCTATATCTGTTAAGCCCATTTGTTCCAAGATATAGTTTAAATCCATTGTTTTTGTTGTTGTTGTTGTTGTTGACTTTCTGTCTTGATGACCTCTCTAGTACTGTCAGTGGAGTATTGAAGTCTCCCATTGTTTTTGTGTTGCTGTCTATCTCATTCCTTAGGTCTGTTAGTAATTGTTTTATAAATTTGGGAGCTCCAGTGTTAGGTGCATATATGTTTAGGATTGTGGTATTTTGCTATTGGACAAGGCCTTTCACCATTATGTAATGTCCCTCTTTGTCTCTTTTAACCACTGTTGTTCTAAAGTTTGTTTTGCCTGATCTAAGAATAGCTATCCCTTCTTCACTTTCAGTATCCAATTTCATGAAATGCCTTTTTCTACCCCCTTACTTTAATTTATATGAGTCCTTATGTGTTAGGTGAGCCTCCCAAAGGCAACAGCTAGTTGGTTGGTGAGTTCTTAACCAGTCTACAGTTCTGTATCTTTGAAGTGGAGCATTTAGGTCATTATATTAAATGTTAGTATTGAAATGTGGGGTATTGTTGCATTCATCATGCTTTTTGTTGCCTTCATTGTTTGTTTTTTTGTTTTTTACTTTTGCCTTTTAACTTGTATTTTTTTAAAATATAGGTCCTGTGTGCTTTATGCTTTAAGGAGATTCTGTTTTGAGGTGTTTCCAGGATTTGTGTGAAGATTTAGCATTCCTTTTAGCAGTTCTCTTAGTGGGGTGGCTTGGAAATGGAGAATTCTCTCAGTTTTCATTTGTCTGAAAATGACTGTATCTTTCCTTCATATATGATACTTAGTTTTGCTGGATACCAAAGTATTGGCTGAAGATTGTTTTGTTTGAGGAGGTTGAAGATAGGGCCCCAGTCCCTTCTAACTTGTTGAGTTTCTGCTGAGAAGTCTGCTGTTAATCTGATAGGTTTTCCTTTATACGTTACCTGGTGCTTCTGTCTTACAGATCTTAAGATTCTTTCCTTCTTCTTAACTTTGGATAACCTGATGACAATGTGTCTAGGTGAAGATCTTTTTGTGATGAATTTCCCAGGTGTTCTTTGTGCTTCTTGTATTTGGCTATGTAGGTCTCTCACAAGACCTGGGAAGTTTTCCTTGATTATTCCCCCAAATATGCTTTCTAAGCTTTTAGAATTCTCTTCTTCCTTAGGTACACTGATTATTCTTAAGTGTGGTCATTTAACATAATCCTAAACTTCTTGGAGGCTTTGTTCATATTTTCTTATTCGTTTTTCTTTGTCTTCCTTAGATTAGGTTAGTTCAAAGACGTTGTCTTTGAGCTCTGAATTTCTTTCTTCTACTTGTTCAATTATATTTCTGAGACTTTCCAAAGTAATTTGCATTTCTAAAATTGTGTCCAAAGTTACCTGAATTGTTGAATGTTTTTTCTCTAAGCTGTCTATTTCATTCACTATTTCTCCCTTCACTTCTTATATCATTTTTTTGGATTTCCTTGTACTGGCCTTCACCTTTCTCTGGTCCCTCCCTGATTAGCTTAATAACTAACCTCCTGAATTCTTTTTCAGGTATGTCAGGGATTTTTTCCTGCTTTGGATCCATTTCTGGTGAACTAGAGTGATTTCTGGGGTGTGCTGATGATCCCTATTTTATCATATTACCAAGGTTGTTTTTCTGGTTTCTTTCCATTTGGGTGGGCTCTGTCAGAGGGAAGGTCTAGGGCTGAAGGTTGTTGTTCAGATTTTTTTGTCTCACGGGTGTCCCCTTGTTGTACTCTCCCATTTTTCCTATGGATATGACTTCCTGTGAGTCAAACTGCAGTGATGGTGTTCTCTCTTCTGGGTCTAGCCACCCAGCAAGACTATCCACCTCCTGGCTGGTGCTGAGGATTTCTGCACAGAGTCCTGTGATGTGAACTGTCTATGGGTTTCTCAGCCATGGATACCAGCACCTGTTCTGGTGGTCGTGGCAGAGGGTGCTGGCTCCGGGAGGGTTCTTAGCTTTGGTGGTTTAATGCTCTATTTTTGTGCTGGTTGACCTCTTGCCAGGAGGTGGCGCTTTCCAGAAAGCATGAGCTGTGGTAAGGTGGAGAGGGACCAGCAGTGGGCAGGGCCCTAGAACTCCCAAGATTATATGTCCTTTGTCTTCCATTACCAGGGTACTGGAAGGACCATCAGGTTGGGGCAGGGCTAGGTGTGTCTGAGTTCAGACTCTCCTTGGGCGGGTCTTGCTGTGGCTGCTGTGGGGATGGAGTGAGATTCCCAGGTCACCAGAGTTGTGTACCTAGGAGGATTACCACTGCTCCTGCTGAGTCATGCAGGTTGTCGGGGAAGAGGGAAAAGCCCACAGTCACAGGCCTCACCCAGCTCCCACGCAAACCGAAGGGCTGGTCTCACTCCCACGGTGCCACCCACAGCCTGTTTACAGGCGGAGGGCGGGCTTAAAAACTTGTCCGAGGCTTTCTGCCTTCCAGCTGCAAAAGAAAAGGGCTTCAGTTCTTCCCCCACCTGTGAAGTCTGCAAGCCGGATTCACACCCTCCCCTGCGCTCTGGCCAGGAGGCTTCTCTCCCTGCTCAAATTGTTACAAAGTTCAGGTGGGGAGGTCCTTCTCCCAGTGGGGTTTTACCCCCTGCTCCTCTGGCCACCCTCCTGATGGATCCCTGTGATGCCAGGCAGGAATGGGCTGAGGGGATTCAGCGAGCTTTCAGGGTCTCCCTGCTGCCTCCTCCATCCCTGTATTTCAGTCAGCTCCGCTCTCTAACTTGACTCAGCTCCAGGTAAAGTCGAGAATGTCTCCAGCAAACAGACCTTCAGCTTCTCCAGTGGGTGTGTGTGGGGGGGAAAGGAGGGTCTCTCTTTCCCACTTCTGCAGTTGGGACACTCACAGTATTTGGGGTGTTTCCCTGGTCTTGTAGGAGCAGTCTGCTTCCTCCAGAGGGTCTGTGAGTCCTCTCAGTATTGCTGGTTCGTTCTTGCAGTCAATCTGGAGCTGAAATTCACAATGCAAGCCTCTGCATACTGCTCTGTCCAGAGTTACAATGTAGTCCTGCCTCCTGTCCGCCATGATCCACTGTATCTCTCATATCTTAAATATTTTTAATATGGAGTTTTACCATGTTTATCCTCTGATGATGGTGACATTGATGACAAGAGAACTTAATCAATCTCTCTCCTAATACCAGTCTCTGGGCCAATGCTTTGCATGTACAACCTCAATGCATCCTCACTGCATCTCTGTGAAATAGAAAGCATATTATTCCTGGCCTCCAGTTGAATTAACTGAAACTTAGCAACACTAATTAAGTAATGCCTGAGTTGGCTTATCTGAAAAAGTGGCGGACTCAGGGTCCGAAACCAAACAGTATTAATCCAAAGACACATGCAGCTTCCATGACAGTATTTCTCCAAATATGGGCCATGAAAACATTACGTCATTATCAGTGGAAAATGCAGATTTTGTTCTCACACTGTGCCTTCTATGTGTATGTCCAATGTTAATTCAATAATTACATTTTGACCATACTCAATTCTTAATACACAATTCCAACATCTACGTTTTCCTAAGGGTTTAGGGCAACTTCGAAGGCCAAGAATGAATGAAAAGAATTATTTTGTCCATGTGACCAGCTTTTGGAATGGGAAAATATAATTTGTGTAGACTTTTCTTATCTATGAAAATTGTCTAAATATTATGGCATCAAAAGTGACTTATTTTTACTAAATATGAAATTCTGTTTAATGTATAATAATACAATGATTCTCAGTCATTTGCCTATCCCTCTACATGAAACAACTGAGGAATAAAATGCATTCCTGTCAGTAAAAGTGGCTGACTGAAGCAGTGATCTAAAAATGGGAAGAAAAGGAGACATGTACTTAATTAAAGGACTCTTAACCTCTGATTTATTTGAGAATCCGTGATGGCCTTTTTATCAACCATTAGTATTGTTAATTTCAACAATGTGCTGGTTTGAAATCTGGTGAAAAAATCATAGAAATATTATTGGCAATATTCATAAGATATTTATTTTTGGATCAAACATCGCACATGTAGTAATGGAAGTACAGGATGTTTGGGAATTAGCCAAGAGGAAGGTCCATTTTATCTTGGTTCACTAAAGAAGGATTAAAAATTGCTTGCAATTTAACAAGAGGAAAAGTATATTCTTGCAACACAAAATTGTGGGTAATACATTTTATTGTGTAGTAAATATGTATAAGAAAAAGAGGTTTATTATATACTGCCCATGCTGACATAGCATAATTTTGACATGAATACATAATTTATAGAAAATGATTAAATTATTTTAGAGATTATTTTACATTCTATCACTATAAGCTACATTTTGTTGTTAAAAATTCAATGATCAGTTCTAGCTTAGACTGACAGATGTCCCCAAATTAAGATGTCAGATATTTGAGTTGTTCGTTCTGAATAAAACCACAATGACAAATGCTGCCACAGAATGTAAAGAAAATTGTCATATCAATTAAGATGAAGTCAGTAACGATCCGTAAGTTAAAAAGTCATAATTGTGAAGGCTGAGTATTTACTTAGGAATTTGAGTTTTATATGTTTAAAAATACATCATTGACATATTAACTATTTATCTTTTTCATTATCTATATAAAGTAGCAGTACTTAAAATAACATTTTGTCAGCAAATTTCAAGAATTTTTGGAATTAAAAAACTCCAAAACTTACTACAAATTGATACCCGATACACATCCCTACATTTTCTCGGCTGTATGTCTTCACACGCCTGGAAAGATGGTCACAATGGAGTGTTTGAAACCATCATTTTCTTTGTAACTTTTATACAGCACATAGCCTCTTGAAATCTTGTCTGTATTGCAGCTCTCTGTGTGCATCTTTTATCATCTCTACTGAACTCTAAGCTCTTTGAAGGTAGAGTCCTGGTGTTCATCTTTGTTTCCGTGCTTATAGATTAGAGATTTAACAGTGGTACGTTTTGAGTTTAAAAAAATATATGCTTTCCCAATTTTATTCTTCCCATAAATGACCTGAGCACAGAGGTTATGAAAACAGGTATTGCATTTCTATGATATAATTCATGGGAGAGCCAAGACCTTTGGTTTCTGCAAGCTGTTATCACAAACATAGGCCATTTATAGTTGTCATAAACATTTGTTGCAACAAGAAAAATATATAAAAAGCATTTTCTCATGGGGATATGACTGCATTATGAGTTTTCAAGTCTCTTTTCTCCAGTATATTGGGAGAATTAAAAATACTTACTTATCATCTACTACGTGATGCAGTGGTTTGTGTGGAATGAGGAAGAAGAGGAAACTGAAGTACTAAATCTACTGATATCTCTCTTGACCATGTTTCTATGTGTCTGGAATCAGTGACTAGGCCAGAGTCAAGAAATCTCAAGAAGTTTCATATCTCTAAATGCAGTTTAGAGACCAGGGATATGGAAGTACAAAGATGGACTCAGTAAATTGCCTAAATTATGTGAATATCCTCAAATATCGTTAATTTCAATTTATTACTTTTTATCAAACCCAAAGTACACTCAATGTTTTACGTTGGTTACCTTAAATTATACTTCCTGTCTATGGAAATAACTGTTAATACACAATCAATATCTTCTTATATTGATTAAAAATTGTTAATCAAATTATAGGATCTTATATTTCTATTAACATTAATATTTGAATAATTAAACCTGAATAGCTACACACTTTAATTAATAAAATTTTCTTTCACTGACAAAGAGAGCTGTCAGACAGTATAATAAAACTACTTCATTTTAAATACCAAAATACTGAATAATTTTACATTCAACCCATTTATTAAGAATAATACAGAATATGTTGCATGACAAGCATTCACAAATGTGAATATAAGATATTGACATAACCTAAATTAGAATATGCAAATATATTTTATCACAATATTTTCCCTATAAAGATGAAAAATGTCATTTCATACAATTTAGAAGTATGTTCAATGTGTCTTGAAACAACAAAAAACTATTCAAACATAAATATTTCCAGAGGAAAAAAAAGGAGGAGTGTTTGTTTGTTTGTTTGTTTGTTTGTTTTTTAATAGCATGTAGCCACAAGAAAGAATGAGTTCATGTCCTTTACAGGGATATGATTGAAGCTGGAAACCACCATTATCAGCAGACTAACACAGGGACAGAAAACCAAACACCACATGTTCTCACTCATAAGTGGGAGTTGAACAACAAGAACACATGGACACAGAGAGGGGAACATCACTTACCCAGGCCTGTCGGGGGATGAGGGGCAAGGAGACGGAGAGCATTAGGTCAAACACTTAATGCATATGAGGCTTAAAACCTAGATGACAGGTTGATGGGTGCAGCAAACCCCCATGGCACATATATACCAATGTAACAAACCTGCCCGTTCTGCACATGTATCCCAGAACTGAAAGTGGAAAAAAAGAAATGAGATGAGAGAGTTTTCTTGTGCTGGCTGTAGGGCAACAGCTCACTTCATTTGTACTGACTGTTTTCTATATTAGTTATCATATAACTAATATAGAATATTAAGAAATATGTCAAGAAAAGAGAGACATATGGAATTTCTAAATATAATCATCACTATTAAAGATTCCTATAATTTAACTTCTTAAAGTTTCCTCATTAAATGTTGTTGCTGTTGTTGTTCCTATGCCCCATTCAACTCATTTAACACTTTAATACCTCGTGCCTTTTCCTGATGCAAAGTTCCCTCACAGTCCCCCTTTCCCTTCAATATTGTTAGCAACTAGAAGTCAGAATTGAGAGTCCATCTTACTCCCGCTTGTATTTCCCACATAACTTATTGTGGGTTCATAAGAGACCTCGTAATTGTTAACACCAGTGGAAATAATTCTCAACAGCTGACAAATATGTGGACAAGGGTGAGAGGTAAAAATAATAATGCTCTCAAGAATTGCATGTTATCATTATCTGAAATGATCCTGAAGTTTTCAGTAATAAAGTATAAAATGATACAAATTAAAAGAATAAATTGAACATCTTCTCCTCATCTAGAGGCATAACTTTAGAATTAAAGTCTCTTAATTCTTTTCATCTTTGATTAATGACCACGGTTACATTGGATAAAAAGTCAGTATTTTCTACTGGCAAATTAGGCAATTCCATCAGTGAAAGTTTAGGCATGATTTGGACTGTTCTAAATAATTTGCATTGTGAAAATATTCATTTACCCTAATGTGTCACCACTATACACTCCATATGGTAAGGTGAAGGGTATGCATTGAAGTTTTTAGTCACATCGAAGAATATAGATTTAAAATTCAAATGATGATGGAATCAGCCTGCATTAGAAAGCTGCTTTTCCAATTATTAGAATGGATGTTTGCATTAATCTGGATAGTGAAAACAAAAGTATCTTCTACAGTAAAATGGTAGATCTAAATATACAAAATCAAAGCAGAATTATGCTGTGTCATCTTAAAAGGAAAGGAAGTGTCAACATTTCATTAACAATATTAAGATCCCTGAATAAATAATAAAGTATAAGATGATTACTGAAAGAAAAACAGAAAAAGCAAATTTATAGTTTATTTACATTTTCTGTGTTCAAAGGGCTGTGATCATTTCTTAAAATATAGCAGTAAGTTGTATCCTTGTGTTCGTCAAATTAAATCAGCAAATTTAAATGATTAAAAAACACATAATAACGTGTATTAATAAAATAAGCATATACATAAAAGCATAACTATAATGAATGTATATAATATATGTATATACAAATAAATTCATGCATGTGTGTGTATGTGTGTATATATATATATACACTAGAAAGCAGAGTGTGTGAAGGTAAAAGGTGACAGAGTACTCTACTTTGGAATGGTCAGTGAAGCAATGTGAATCATAGCTCTCAGAGTTTGTGTTTATATCTGAAGGGTGACCAAAGGGTACCATAAAGAAGTGGTGGGGAGGGGCACAATTCAGTCAAATAAAACAGCAAGTGCAAAAGCCCTAAAGTGAGATTTACCTGTTGGAAAACTGGAAAGCAGGTCAGAGTGGCTACAACCTAGCAAGTAAAGGTGATACCAATAAAAGGTAGTTTTGTGATAAAATTGTGAAAGTCGATGGGAATGCTTCACTGTCTATCTCATGCTTCTGCTACCCTCTGTGTTGGCTTCATTTTCAGACAGTTTTCTTCCCATGATGACAAACATCAGCAGCTCCATTCTTTAGGGCTCAGAACCCATGAACATGACCTAACTTCACAAACCTGCTCCTTTGAAGTCTCTCCCATCCAAGTTAAAGGGAATTCCATCGTTCCTATTATTTGGGGACAAAAAAAATTAGGATTACCTTTGTATCTTCTTTTTCCTATGTTCCAAATATAAGCAGTAATTCTGGTAGGAGGCACCTTCAGAATATTTCCAATTTCTGTCCGTTTTTACCACACATGCCCCAGCTATCATCTTCTTTTACTTGGATTATTACAATAACTTTTTCAGTGATCTCTCTATTTTATACTTATACTTCAGTCTATTTTCAATGCAACAGTCACTTCTCTGACCTCATCTCTACCTCATCTTCCATCCTTTCTCTTTACTCACACAGCTACAGTCACACTAATAAGCCACACTGTTTATATAAATTTTTCTGAGCTTTACTTCACAGGATCTATCTCGTGAAATTATTTAAATAATTATAAGTAAACATGCATTTGAATATTTCTTGTTATGTTTCCTAAAAACTTACAATTAAATATTAGCAGGTATATTAATATTATTGCTGATTAAAATTTTGGTTTCTCAATAGAGAAAAACATCATACCATTCAAAGAGACTTTTGTAGCTTTGTTTCTAGTTGTTATTTAAGTTAATATAATACTATTATAATTTGCACACTGCATCTTATTTTGTAATAGACCAAGTTAAAAATAAATTATTAATTTTGTATTAACAATGCTGTAAATTTGAGCCAAGTAGAAAAATAATATTCTTGATTCAAGATTTAGATTTTAGGTGACTGTAAATGCACAAAAACAATATCCTTCAAAGAAGGATGGATTATAGGTCAAATTAGCACAGGGGTTTGACATAGTCTGTGATTCTTGTGTGAATGTGAAAGAGTGGTAGGAGGTTCTTAACATATACAAACACTGAAGCTAATGAGTGTAATAAAGAGGACATTACAAAAAAAGTGTGGTCTTTTTTTATTACTTATTTGCAATTTTTCACTTTGAGTTCCTTATTCTTGCAACTAAAAGGCAATTAAAAAAAGGGACTTGGAGAAAATACTTTAGCCAAGACTAACTATCTGTATCTTACTGTGAACCCCGAATATCTGGAACAGTTCTCAGGTAATTTAGAAAGTTTACCTTGCCAGTGTTGAGGACGCATACCCGTGACACGGCCTCAGGAGGTCCTGAAACTTGTGCCCAAGGTAGTCAGAGCACAGTTTGGTTTTAGACATTTTAGGGAGACATGAGACATCAATCAACTTATGTAAAGACACATTGATTTGGTGTGGAGAGGTGGGTCAACCGGAAGCAAAGTCTGGAAGACTTGAGGCAGGGATGGGGCTTCCAGGTCATAGGTAGAGGAGAGACAAATGGTTGCATTCTTTTGAGCTTCTGATTAGCTTTTCCAAAGGAAGCAAACAGACATGAATTTATCTTAGTGAGCAAAGGAGTGACTGAGTAGAATGAGAGGCAGGTTGGCTCTAAGGCATTCCCAGGTTGACTTTTTCCTTTAGCTTAATGATTTGAGAGTTCCAAGACTTGCTTTCTCTTCACATTACTTTCAGACTTTTCTTGATCTCTAGTTTTCTTGTTTATGGTGTTTTTCTTCTTACTACTTAAACAATGATTAGATGGTAGTTCATGATAAGGGAACAAACATTAAAAAAAATAATAACCTGTATCCAATAGTAAAAACACTATCTGTTTCACTTTCTGCACTGCTTACTTGAGTAAAGCATGGTGGGCATTATTGGCTCATCCAGTTAACTTTAAAGATTGTGAAATATCTTCAGTCTCTATGCCCTTAAAAAATAGGCCATCTCATGTACTTTATATTCTAATTAATCAATTAATTATGAAATGATTGCATAATGACCAATCAAAGACAATATGCACAACAATGTACCTAGACCCCTTTCAGGAGGAATCTCTTGCCAATAAATAATCGAATGCTATGCATAATATAAAATATGCATTTCTGTACAGGTCTTTAATCTCTGCAAGAGGGGAGGTACTCTCTTGATAAACAATAATAGAAATGCATTACCATTTAAAACACTAAATAAGAAGGCATTCCTAATCTCCAGTACTTTATGTGAATTACTGTTCTTTTTCTAGCAAAATGTAATTTGGTAGACAAAACCTAAGTTTTGATATACACAAGTGTAAAATATGTCCTTTGTAAGGCAGACTATTCCATTGTGTTTCACAAAAATGTATCATGGCAAAAGAATAAATCTTAGTTTATTTCTTTAGTCTGTTTTTATTTCCTTAATAAAACGTAGTTTATAAGATAAATTAGAGTTGAATGGCATATTTGTTTGTCATTAATAAGTGAAATCATCATTTATTCATTAGTGAAATTGAAAGTATTATGTAATAGGGCCTTAGAGCATGGGAAGAGTATAGAAAAAATAGAGTAAAAATAATCAACATCAATATTTATTAATGTTACCATGCTATACAGTTACCTATAGTGTTTCAACATGCTGTATTAATTTAAAAGAAATATGATGATAGAAAAATGCATGAGTTAATTAGAACTTAATTTTTGTAATCTACAAGAAAGTGTATACCCTTTAATAAAAGGGATACTTTTAAGTTAATAGATTCATTAATGAAGCATTAATTGACTAAATATTTTAACTGAGAAGTTAGTGAAAATATAAATATTGGCTCAACTTGAAACACTATATGTAAGTTATAGCTTATGCTCCAAATATAAATATATATATATACACACACACAAATACATGCCTGAAAATTGATAAAGATATTGAATAATTAAGATTGTGATATCCATATTTACCTGACATTGAACATGTTGCAAATTTGGCAGAAAAATATTTTGTCATTTTCCTGTCCATTGACAATATTGATGGTAATACTTCATTATTCAATTAGCAAAGTAATTAATTAAAACCTAGCTAATCTGGGCTCTATGCTATGAAATGGTATTAAATACAGCACAGTATTTGTTCCTAAACACCAAAGTTCTCATAATCAGGTTGTGGATGCAAAGTATAAATACAATGAACCCAAATCCAAATGGAAAATCATCAGGTAGTATGTGGACCATTATGATGCTGTTTCCCCAAAAATTGAACTGGAGATGTAGAGATAGGGACAGGTGTTTGGAAGCAGAACTGAAATATTGTAAAGAAATGTCAGTGCACAATATGTGCATCAGTGAAAACCACAAAGTATTGATGCAAGTCATGCAGAAACAGAAGCTAAGATGAGACAAAGTTATGGAGTAGTGATAGGAAACATAGAGTAGAGGGAGAAAAGTTAATTGTAGCCACACATGGAGTGTAGTCAAAGAAAAAAAATTGTTTAATTTTAATGATGAAGTATGACATTTTCCCACTTTTGTAGATATGCTCGAAATACATTCAAGATCAACGAGGCAGTTTATTCAACCACTGGGAGCTGGTTGTGTTCTTGCTGTGAGATATCATGAAATAAGACAACACTTTGTGACGGACTCTCTGTTTCTTTCTATTTCCATCTACATCTTTAAAATAAAGCATCCATTTCACTGTTACATGAGGTTACCACATGTATTAATTTTCTATTACCGCTGTAAAAAATGACTACAAATTGAGTGTCTTAAAGCAACACAAATTTATATATTATAGTTCTAGAGGATGGAAGTCCTAAAATGGGTCTTACAAGGCTAAAATTAATCTGTTGGTCAGGCTGCAATCCTGAAAGGAAGACTGTAGGGAAGAATCCATTTCCTTTACTTTTCTAGCTTCTAGTTTTCCAATCTCTGTCTCTGACTTGGGCCCTTCTGACTCCATGTTATAAAAACCTTTGTGATTATGTTAGATCCACCTGGATCAGCCAGTATACTCTCTCTGTTGAAAGACACTTAATCACATATGGAAAGTCCCTTTTGCCATGTAAGATAACACATTCAGATGTTTTGAGGATTAGGAGGTGGACATCTTTGGAGGGTCATCTTCACCCTCTCACACTTCACATAATAAAACTTCAGTGAACAAGTTGAGAAATGGTTTTAGCATGTGATGGAAGTTTATTAGCAGGAGAAAATCCTTGGAATTTGGCCTGCCAAAACAGAAATTTAGTTAATGCAGGAGAGATATTTGAGAAGATTGACTACAATTTTGAAAGAAATTCTACTGTGGATAAAATGCTATCAAACAGCATCGGATGCTATAGAAAAATATTTTGTGAAAGAGTCAATCTATGTAGCAAACTTCTTTGCTGTTGTAATTTAAGAAATTAACACAGCCTCCCCAACCTTCAGCAACCAGCACCCTGATCAGTTAGCAGCTACCAATATCAAGGCAAGACCCTCTACCATCAAGATGATCATGACTTGCTGAAGGCTGATTATCATTAGCATTTTTTGGCAATAAAGTGTTTTTTAATTCACATATTTACATTGTTTCTTAGACATAATGCTATTGCACACTTAATAGATGATAGCATATTGTAAGCATAACTTTTATATGCACTGGAAAGCCAAAAAAATTTATGTGACTAACGTTATTGTGATATTTGCTTTATTGCAATGGCCTGTAACTGAACCCACAATATCTCCAAAGTACATCTGTATTTGAAAATTTAAAAAAGAAGAAGAGAAGCAAGTTGAATTGCATTTTGAAGATTAGATGCATTTTCTTATTGTCAAAATAAAAGAATAATTTAATACCGAGGTCCAGGTGGAGAGAAAAAAAAAACAGCATAAACAAAGATATGAAGAAGAAATGGACTCAAAAGAGAGACACTTTAATCAACTAGTGACAGGAGAATATTCACAGAAGCAAGTAGAAAGAGAATAATTTGAGAATTTAGATTTGGAGAAAGTATGGAAAAGTTCGAAAATGTAACAAAAAAGCCTTCATCTTACCCCATGAGCATTGACTTTCCAATATAATAATAGTAAAGAAAACAAAAGTTGTCGTAAAGAAAAGGCTGGAGGGAGAATTCCAGGTTGCTATTACAGTATGAAATCAAGAAATTCTAATTATGTACTTCTATGATGATGTTAAAAAAAAAATGCTAAATCTTACTTTGAATTTGAAGAGAATTTTTTATTTGTTGAATATAGATATGGAAAATATTATAATTTTTGAGTGCAGATAGATGTGATTAAAACCTTCTATTTTTACTCTTATTTATCAACATTTATTGTCAGTTAACATAAGGAAGTAATGGTAGTTTCTTCCTACAGCAATAAATAAAAAGTAATGTTTACATCTAATTAGAACATACTTAGGCATAAATATGATTTTAAATTTTTCATGCTTATATGTGAATTTGAGTAAAAATATCTGAAATTCAAAGTGAAAACTGATGTTTTACAGATAAAAAGAACTGTGTTGCTTTTACATTACACTATTTAGAAGGCTTTATTGTTCTTCTTGGCTTGTTATTGATAGTTTTATCTTCATGTACAGCCTAAATCAGAGCTTGCTCTACTGCTATGAGAGTGATGTGTCATATCATCACAAAGGTGAGAAACAAAAAAATACATAATTATTTTTGGTTTAGGAAGCCCCCTTTCAGAAAAATTATTCTACTGCTAATGTAGTAGAATTGATATGTTCATGTCAATCAAAGACAGTTAATCCCAACTCTATGTAAACAACAGTGACTATTTGAAAACAAGATTTACGTTGAATACTATTGCCTTTGATATTAGACAATAGATGATAAAATGCCTTAAGAAATAATGGATAGTGGTTCAAAAAAATACTATATGTCAGGTACTTTATAAGACATATTTCTCACAAAAAATACTACATTCTCTCAATAAAAGGATATTACAATCCATAGCGGTTAAATGTTTGTTGTCACCAAGCTAGAAATTGATGATTGGAGTGTGGGGAATCAAACACTTTATTTCTACTTTTGCCAGCTGGTTGCCAAAACCCTTTATATTAAACAGTATTGCCTCTCTGAAAACTAAAAGTTTGAATTATATGCTCTCCAAGGTCCACTGAGTATCAATATTCTATAAATATTAGTGTAGCCAGGATAAGAACATGACTCCTAATTATCTCCCTTATAATAGAATTGTAATAAAATAAAGGATCATTTTATGACATTAAAAAATGAATGACCTAATTCAAGGACAGGCAAGCACAAGCCATGAAGTAAGGCACAACTTTCAGAAATTAAATTGTTTGAAGAACTGGGTTGATACATGCCTTTCAGAGTTTTTGATCTAATCAGATACAGAGTGTATTTTAAATATTAACACCTGAAAAGTTCTTATGGCATTGAAATGTGCTGAGAATCTAGCAAGAAACAATGATTATGTGCACTCTAGTCACCTAACAAACAACGATAACAACAAACAAACAAAAAGGCAATATATCAGTAAATTGTTCTTGTATGTCAGTCATTCTCAAACCTCTTTGTGCATTTGAATCATCTAAGGTGCTTTTTAAAAGATGAATATATGGACCCCTCTACTATGAAATGCTGGTTTAGTTGATCTGTCATGAGGATTAATTATCTGTATTTTTAAGTATCACTTTGCATTTATATCTATTATAGATGCTGCTATAAGAACCTCATTAAAAACAGTGAGGAAATATGTTCCTCGAAGCTTGGCAGTGCCACAATATTTATTGCTGTTACAGTAAATTATTAGGATAAGAATGAATTCTTCAATGAACAATAAATATGCTAGATGTTTCAGAACATAAGAAATTCTTATTGTATGCCAAAAATAAGCTCTGGGACCATATGGAATGTTTTTTATGAAGGCCATCGAAACCCTTGCCATTAAAATAATGTGCCTTCTCATTTCATGAATATAAATTTTTAAGTTTTTATTTTTTTTCAGTGGTATCAATGGATGAAAATATTTCCAGATTATGAATTTTCAAATAGACAACACTGAAAATACTGTATCTGGTTGGCCATTTGTTAAAAGGTGAGATGACTGAGGGAGGGAACAATATAAGGAAGTTTTGTTTTGTTCTTATAATTTAGAGTTATAGAAGGATTATATCTGGGGTATGTTTTCCAAGATGGACTTAAGTTTTTACATTCTCCTTCCAGGCTTCTCAGAATGTTATTACTCATACATTTAAAATTTTGTCAAATAGATAAAAGGAAAGCTCCAAAATATATAACTGTTCTTGGACTGGTTCCTGAAGAAGAATGTTCACTTGGGTTTCTGACTCACAGCTTAAATAATATCATTACTATTGCTAACAAATTTTTGTAAAGACAACTAGAGAGAAATACTTACGTCACTGCAGCATATGCATGGTTTTCTCCACAGGCCAGCATTTCCAACTCTTTGGTTTGTATTAAGGAATTTACTAGCTCTTGGGTTTAACACATTTAGATGGGTGATGTGTGATCAAGAAAATTGTTGTTCCAAGTTCGGATGAACCACCATTGCCTCATAAAATAAAGCAGAATAATAATTGCTTAAAAAGAAATAATTGGAACTGGAAAAACAATGTTTTTTACGGGTAGTTCTGGGTAAAAAGGAGTGCATCTTGTGAGATATACATGATGTTAATAGGGATCTATCTTAGTCAGTTTGTGTTGCTATAAGGAAATAGCTGAGGCTGGGCACGGTGGCTCACGACTGTAATGCCAACACTTTGGGAGGCCGAGGAGGGCAGATCATCTGAGGTCAGAATTTTTAGACCAGCCAGGCCAACATGGCAAAACCCCATCTCTACTAAAAATACAAAAATTAGCCAAGCATGGCAGCAGGTGCCTATAATCCCAGCTACTTGGGAGGCTGAGACAGGAGAATCACTTGAACCCAGGAGGTGGAGGTTGCAGTGAGCTGAGATCATGCCACTGAATTCCAGTCTGGGTGACTGTTTTCAGAGTGAAACTGTCTCAAAAATAAAAACAAAAATAAATTAAAATAAAATAAAAATAAAAATAAATAGCTGAGGTTGCATAATTAATTTTAGAAAGTGATATTTATTGGCTTATGATTCTGCTGGCTAAAAGATCTTACCTCTGGTGAAAGCCTCAGGCTGTTTCCATTTATGGCAGAAGGTGAATGGGAGCAGTTACATGCAGAGATTACATGTTGAGAGAAGCAGCAAGAGAGAGGGGAGGTACACAGCTCTTTTTAAACAATCTGCTTTCCCAGTATCAGAGCAAGAACTCATTCATTACTGCGAGAATGGTACCAAGGCATTCATGAGGAATCCACCCCCATGACAAAAACAACTTTCATCAGGCCCCACTTTAAACCCTGAGGATAAAATTTCAACACGAGGTTTGAAGGGGACTGATATCCAAACCATAGCATGATCCACCTGTCCTTGTTTGTTTTTTACCTCTGTCACATAAAATAGGAATTAGAAAGCCAGTATTTTTAAAAGAGAATTTGTTCTTTTACATGATTGAAACAACATTTAAAAGCATTCTTGGGATGAAACATCTCAAGAATGTCACATTCTTCGGGGAGACACTCTGCAGGGGGTGGGAAGCACAGTCAAATCAGTAGGTGAGTTCCCTTGCCTCTTTGCCCTTCCATTACACCATCCTCGAATACATATAAATCTTCAGATTGAATTCAATCAAACTTCTGGTCAAAAACCGTGCCATCGTCACTAAGCGTATTTCATTGGCAGGCACACCGACACTCACTGCGTTCCCAAATTCCCTTTGGCAATTGTACATTGATATTGCATTGCAAACTCACATGCCCCAACCCCTTCAAAATTATTTCAGTTTTCCCCATTATTTCTAAACTGGCAGTAACTTCACCTTATCCATCCTTTTCAACAGTTGACCTTGCTATGAAATCACTTTTTCTATACACATCCACCATCATTGTTTTATCCTGTTTTCCTTCTATTATAGTGTAAAGGTTTGGTTCACCCTAAGATATATCCTTACGTGTGTGTTCTGATGCTCATCTTCTCTATCACCACCTAAAAGGATGTCTATGCATACATTAGTTGGTCTAAAAGAATCTGTGACACAGAAACATGTGGTTCTTTGTCTTTACTACAAAGAGTCAATTTACATTAGGGATTAATGAGAAGGAATGATTTTACCAGAGATTTTTATAGGAATGGAATAACTATTGTAAAACGCTGAATAGAATTTCACTCAAAACTCAATTAAAAGTGTCTAGTGACTATTCCTCAAGCTCTTTAGATTGTTACCAGAATGATGTCCTTTTGCTTTTCTTCCCACATAAGGAGCCCAGCAGTCCTGGTCCTAATTTTTACATACCTAGGTGTTCCCCATTAAGTCTTAATTTCCCTTTTATCCAGGTAAAATAAGCTAACTTACATTTATCCTAAATCCATTCTTGCCTCATTGCTTAGAACTCTTCTCAGCTATGTGGAAAGTCAGTAGATTGCCAATAACAATTTCTACCCAACAGATTAAAGACCCTCCGCTTACCAGAAACCACCTTCTTTAGAAGTAATAGATAATTACAAATATCCCAAGAAACTACTCAGCTACACAATTATTCTTTTTCAGTCCGATGCCTTCAATTTTTCCTTCACCAGTTTTTCCCTAACCCGTATTTAAATATATTTGAAATATTTTATTAGGTTGGTGTAAAAGTAATTGCGGTTTTTGCCATTGAAAATAATGGCAAAATTCACAGTGGATTGTATTATGTGTTGTTCATGAGGGACAACATATGAAATATATTATGTAGTGTCATTGGTCACATAGTATATTATAATTTAATGGTGATTAATTATTATTTATATTCACTTATGTTTTCAGACTATGGCTATCCCATTACTTTCAGTGGCAAAAACTGCAATTACTTTTGCACCAACATAATAAGGGAAAAGACAACAACTAAACCTACACCCACATACAAACGTCCAACCCAAATGCCTAATTATCATCTGTAAACAGATGATTCCCCAATGCCAACCTCTATATGCTTAACAACAGCTCTTATACCTAAAACTCAGTGTATCCGAAATTGGATTTGTCATTTTTTTTCACAAATTCACCCCTTCTTCAAGTTTTTCTGTATTATTAAATAACCTCCAACTATTTAATCTGAAAAATACCTTTGATTTTGTGTTTCTTCTCCCTCTACATTTAACAATGACCAAATTCAGTTGATTGATTGAGCCTTTAATGTCTCTTAAGTCATATGCTATTTTCTAAACATACTGCCCCTAGTGTGGGTCACCACATCTCTGTTCTGACCATTGAAGTAATCTCCGGTTGGTTTCCCTGCATCCACTTGCTCTACTCCAACACATTATTTTCAAATAAAAAGCTAGTTAGTTGTGTCAGTTCTACTTAAAAAATGTAAATGAATTCCCATTGCTCTTGTGACACAATACTAAACATTTAACACAGCTCATAAGAGTCTCCAAATGAAGCTTTAACTTTCTTCCTACTCTGCGCCCATATATTTTTTCTTACAGTGCCTCGGGATGTCACATTCTCACTCTGGTCCAGTGCTTTGCATATGTTTATCCTTTGGTTAGACTGAGGGGACTCATTCAATACTGCAGCTCCCCTTCAATAAAATCCACTTTTCCTTATAATCTGAGCTTAATGCCATTTTCTTATAAAGCCTTCTCTAACTTCATAGACCAGGTTAAAATCCTCTGACATATTTCTTGTATCAACATATTTACTTCTACATGTCACATACAAAAGTATTTAGACAGTCTATTTCATGAGGACAGCTATTTTGTCTTATTATTCTCAATATTCCAGTGATCAAAACAGGTTTTCATCAATAAATGATTTATAGAATTAATTATATATATGGTCACAAAGTCTGAACACATAGATATTGTGTGGTTTGTTTGTTTTATTTTTAATTACAGAGCAAATCTCTTCAGTGGTATACTGAAGGCCCATGCTTATTTAGAGAAAATGAGAGACATGAAGCATCTAAGAAGACAGGAAATAAAAGAAATGAAATGACGATGCACTGAGTTTATTGCAATTTTGCACAGAGTGTTGTATTATGCATTGTTAATGAGTGACAACATATGAAATGCATAGTGTCATTGGTCACATCATATATTATAATGTAATAGTGATTAATCATTTATTATTTATATTCAATTACATTTTCAGACTATGGTTATGCTAAAGAATGGACATGTATAACCGAAAACTTTAGTCTTCACATGAACAAAATTGGTTCAGTGTTTTTTTTTATTTTCACAATAACAAACTTTCAGCACTAAGTGCTGGAAAGAGAAGCCTCTTTGAATGAATAGATCAGTGAGGCATAGAGATAGAAAGGTGAGGATTTAATAAGTTGCCTCTGGAATAAAAGAAGAATACAAGAAAGAATTTCAGTTTCCAGATATCATCTAAGGAAATATATTAAGAACTGTATGAGGAGGAATGTCTGTCTAGAGATCACATTTATGGTCTTTCCTTTTTTTATTCTTGTGACGTAATAAAAAGGGGCTTTCCTTTGGGTCAAGAGTTCATTTGAAACATTTATGAAATGTGATTTTTTGCAATTTATACCACATCATGAAGTTTGCAACAAAGGAAGAAGAGGAAGGAGTAGTCACTTTAGAGACTGAAGGAGCTACAATAATGTCTCTTCTCAAGTTACTGACAGTCACTGTAGATAAAAAAAATACACACACATATATATATATACACACACACACACACACATACATACATATGATTACCATTTAAAGCTTAATGTAAGCAGATTGGAGGCAAGCATGGCACTGATCTGTAACCTCTTGAGAGTGTTTTTGTTTTGGCACATGGTTCTTGTATAAACAATGTTTGTATCCTTTAATGTCAATGCTTGCAATTGTCATCTGACACAAAAGCATGTATCTATGATATGGGAAAGACAGAACCATAAGTATCTGGGCACAAGAGGGCGCTCCAGAGGTATGTCAGAAATGTCAGAAGGGTCCCAGGTGGGCATTGTGCCTGGGTTCCACCAGGGTAGGAACCTACCATATTTGTTTCAGAAGTCCTAGTTCCCTGGCATATGGGAGGCCAAAATGTTAGAAGGGACTTTACATAGAAGCACTAGAGAATCTAGTGATGATGAAGAGTGGGTTGCAGATAGTCACATGTTCAAATTATTTCATGAAATGCATTTCTCATCTTAGATATTGATTGGATCATTTCTAATGAAGATCAAATATTGAAGTTTATTCTTAGCTCAGGTACATGGTGGCTCTGAGAAGAAGCAGCTCCTGCTGTTATGTTGAGACAAAGGGCTAATAATGCAGAGAATGGTAGAAATGGTTAGGACTTGCTCCAACTTTTAAGAAGTACTGCTCCAGGCAGCAAATTGACATTTTATCACTATAGGCCAGTTCCATTCACGTTCTCAGGATAGAAGCCTATCAGAAAGTCAAACAAAGAAAAATAATACTATCTCTGCTTTCTCTTAGATTTGGACCACTCGAAAGTCCCTAGAGTCCCCACTCAAAAACAGTATAATTTCCAGAACACCTGAGAGAAAGAAGCCACGGAAGGCTTTGCCATATCTGGGATTGCGCTGAGAGCAAAAAATACAAAAAGAAGCTGCAAGGTGTTTGACCCTTTAGGAAAATATTGTGCTAGTTTAAATCCACTTTGTGAGAACACAGAAGGCATGCTGATATATTACATGTTCCCTGAGTTCCACAGTCCCTGTGCATCCTCATCTTTTAGGTGCATAAAAAAATCAAGAATTATAAGGTTGTGGGTAGAACATGGTACTCTGAATACACTTATTAGAAATTGTAACAATATATCCTGAATTCAGAATGTCCTAGGGTGTTTAGAAAAAGGTGCTGGTTTTCATCACAAGATTTCAAGAAAAGATGTAATTAAATAGTTATGGTTAATGAGAATAAGGCAAAATGGCTTTGTTGTCTTCAAACATCTTATTATTTTGATAGGATGCTTGAAGACAGTGTTTCCCATTCTTCTTCATGGAAGGGTATGCATAGAAAATGATACCACTGGATGAGACACAAAAGTTAGCTGAGAAGGCTGCTGAAGGCAAAAGGTTTTCAGGCCAAGTGACTCTGTAGCCAAAGGCCCACCATTTAACAGTGAAGAAAACGAGTATGGCAGCATATCCAAATCCCTCGCTGCCTGGAGGACTGCAGTGTCACACTGATTAGGCAGCTAAGCACGCAGGTATTTTAGGGGTATTGCTACTCATCTTGACAGAAAACGTTCCCTGGGGACATGATTTAGTTGGAGAAGGTTACTTCATGTTTATTTTTAAATTTGTTATTCTATAATTGTTTCTAATAGTCCTTTTCGTGCTTTTTTCTTTATTTTTTTTAAATCAGCGATCTCCCTCACTGCCCTCCCTCCCCAGGCTTTTACATCAATATTTTATTTGTGCTTTTCTCCATTTTTCTTTATTGATCTTGCCAGAATGTTAATAGAATTAATCTTTTCAAATATCCAACTTTTTTTTTTTTAATATTCTATAGCATGTGTCATGTTCACTGTTTCATTGATTTCGCAATTACTTTTATTGTTTCATTTATTGTCTCTTTGGATTTATTCTGTGCTCTTTAAAATATTTTTTGACTTGAAAGCATTGCTAATTTTAAAAAGTCATAAAGGTATAAGATACATATAGTAAACTGCTTTTCTTATTGTCCATTTCTTCAAGTTTTGATAAATGCACATAGTTGTGCAACTACCACCACAATCATAACATAGAATAGTTCCATCACCCCCTAATTCTAACGTGTTTCTTTGTAGTTGACACTTTTCCCACTTCCAGTCTCTGGCAACAACTGGTACGCATTCTCTCCCTTTTATATATATATTTTCCGGATTATCTATAAAAATAATCATGTTGTAAGCTTTTGACTATGACTTTTTTTCACTTGGCAAAATTTATTTTTTTCTTTCCTCCTCCTCCGCTTCCTCCTCCTCCTCCTCCTCCTTCTTCTTATTTATTTTATTTTATTATTATTATTTTTGAGATGGAGTCTTGCTCTGTCGCCCAGGTTGGAGGGCAGTGGCACAATCTCAGCTCACTGTAACTTCTGCCTCCCAGTTCAAGTAATTCTCCTGCCTCAACCTCCCAAGTAGGTGAGACTACAAGTGTGAGCCACCATGCCCAGCTAATTTTTGTATTTTTAGTAGAGATGGGGTTTCACCATGTTGGCCAGGCTGATCTCGAACTCCTGACCTCAGGTGATCTGCCCACATCGGCCTCCCAAAGTGCTGGGATTACAGGCGTGAGCCATTGTGCCTGACCATCATAATTAAATTTTAACATAAACATGTTTATATATATATATAAACACTTTTCAAAGAGAGAGAAACCCAAGCCTATGAAGCGAGTCTATGAAGGGAGGTTTAAAATTATTAATATTTGAAAAAATACAAATTAATGCAAAAATAAAAGATCTCTTTAGGCTGATTTTACTGGAAAAAAATGAAGAGGTTGGATCTTGCCAAATGTTGACAAAGTGAGGACATATAGAAGCTGTTGAAGAAGCTGTAGGCGGGTAAAGCCATATGGGAAAGCAAACTGGTGTCACTCACTCAAATTTAACATATTTATACATTGAAAATCAGCAAATCTTCCCCTGGGCATTTAGCCTATTAAGGAATATGAACTAGATTGTTCATTTTAGTGTTTTTTTTTTTTTTTTTGTGGTATCAGGAAGTTAGCAAAAACCTGGGAATCCAAACTCAGGAGAGTAGATAGGTGAAATAGGAAAGATCCACTCAATGGTATGAGTATTATGAATAGATAGTAAGATGAATCTTAACAAAAAGTTGAATGAAAATATTGATATCAGAATAAGATATAGGAAACAATACAAATTTTATAATAAACACATGCATACAAACAATTAGCATTTTTGTAATAATACATACAACACCATTTAAGTGTTAAATATATTTGAATGATAACTTATGGAGTTGAGAAAGAAAATAGAGGTAAAGTATAGGAGTAAACGATAAACCAGCAAATGGAAATCAATGTGGCATTGTATGGAAAAATACAAGAATGCATATGTTTACATTCCCTTTCTATGAGTTTTTTTTTTTTTTTTTAAGTGCTAATTAGCTACATGACAAAATTGTTTTTTACTTGGCTTTAGAAAAATATGAAATATTTGCATACTGCACTGCTTGAAGGAAATAGAATTAAAATTTGATTTTGATAAGTTTCTGCTGGACTTAGGTAAAATGGGACTGACATAAAGTAACTTCAGTGTAACATAAAAGTCCTAAGTGAAATGAAACAAGGTTCTACGTGGTTCTAAAATGATTTTGACATCAACGAGTTAACTGTGATAAAGTGTTTAAGGCTTTAGTAGTTAATTTAGAGTAATGTTTTGACTTTGCATTCTCCAACCCTTTGCAAGTCTTTGTCATTATACACAAGGACACCTAATTGGAGGGCCTTGAGTTACCATGAAGAGACCTATTACCTTCATCAACAGGGATCTACCTGTAGTGAAAATTGTGACTTTGTTGTTGTTTTTTAAAAAAAGAATTTAACTTAAAATTCTCAACATAAAATGCTGAACATCTTTTTATATTCTTATTTACTGTCTATATAACTTCTTTGATGAGGTGTCTGTTCAGATCCTTTTGCCCACTAGTAATTAGATATTTCATTTTCTTATTGTTGAGTTTAAGATTAAAGCATAGTTTTGACTCAGAATTGATAGGATATTAATAACCAAATTGCTATGGGAAAATATCAATATATGTGGTGACTTTTTAAGTATGTGCTTTCTTGAAAAACCATGAGGTGAGGAAATAGAGGGAGGCACCTCTAACAATATACAATTTCAAAATTTATTAGAGATTTTATCTTTGTTCAAAAGGCATTGATCCTACTTCAGGAATAAAGTCAGGTCATTCCAAAAATCAAGATATAAGGTGTATTTGTCAAGGCAACATGACCATATTTGTTGGGTTACCTAAAGGGATTGAGAAGATTGTGCCCATACAGGTTCTTTGAGAAGCAAATGGCAAGATGTTGTTATGTTTCCCAGGGGGTTATTGGGAAAAAATTCATAAAGGGTATAAAGGAGAGGAAACAAAAGTAGGTAGGAAAAGATTTTCATTTCTGATGCAAATGTGGCATCTATGAAAGGAGATGGGGAGGAAAGACAAATTGGATAGGAAGTATCTGTCTCTGGTACAACTTTAAGAAATTCTTGGTAGGACATAAGATAAATAGAAAGCTCTGAGACAAAGAAGGCCCCTCAGTGAGTTCCAAGTTGAAAATAAATAGCCATAATAATTTTGCCATATTTGGCTATTGACTGATGTTTATGGGAATATCATAACTTCAACTCAAATGTGGTGGTGGATTCCTAGGGGACTGCAGCTAAAGATCACTAGCTAATTTCACACCTCGTGGCAGGTTCTTTAGAGAAGGGAGGTCTGCATAGCATATTTCCATTGCTGCCACAACCTTCCACTTGTTCCAATAAGCTTTGTTTCCCCATCATTAGTAAAGTAGCTCTTCCATGGTTCTAAAGTACTCTTTCTCTTTAAGGGAAACTTAGAAGAGAGGCTGGTGATACACAAAATGGCCCCATTGCTCTCAGGACCATGACTTGTACTCACCCTTTCCACCTTCCACTATCCATTCTTCAACATTCTTTATTCTCTCTTTATGTCTTGGTGATTCATTCCTCATTCCTAAGGAATCTCTTATGAACAAACCTTTATTTACGATGTGATCTAATTGCTCATTTCTGAGGAATCTGCACACATACCCTTGCATACATACCCTTCTCAAGCCAGGGTTGTAGCATTTATCCACTTACAGTGTCAACTGGGGTGGGAATACCAATAGTCACCCATGTGAGTCACTTAAGCTCCTCAAATGCTTTTCCTGTTCCAGTTGTGTAACAGCAGCTTTATCTCATTTTGCCAGTCAGAGGCCAGTTTCTGTGGCCTCTGCCTTGAAATAAACTCCTCGGTTAATAAGGATTTCTACCAGATCTTGCCTTTGGATTAGCATATGCTTTCTTAGAACTACAACACAACCAGGAGTTTTTCTACCCAATCTTCCCTCTTTCTTCATCTCCTTTCACAGGTATCAAATCTGCAACATGGTCTGGATGCTTTCCCTTCTACTACTAATCCCCTCCCCTTTTATCTTTCAAAGACGTTATCCCTCAGTAAATTTCTGGCACTATTAACTGTCTTGGCATCTCTTTCCCAAAGGACAGAAACTGAAATGATAAGCAAGTGTGGAGAAGGGAAAGACAGTAATGCAGTCTGAAGATTTCAGAGACCCATCTGTTAGTATAAAATAAGTGTAAACATTCTAACGTTATTTTGATGATCTTTCTTCACTGCTTTATAGTCAAGTGATTGGCAGTTTAAGTTGTTAGATCAAAATGTGCCTAATGAGTCTTCTTAGGAAGCATCAAAGGAGGTCCTGACAACACTCTGTCATGATTTGCACTCTCAAGAAAAGCAAGTTAAAGTCATAGAACACAGCAGAAACAAAAAAGAAGGGGCCTTGAAGCCTGTCGTTCCTTAAATGTACTGTTGAATATTGTACTCATATACATTTTCATTGCTCGTTGTTTTCTCTGTTAAATCCTTTCCTTCTCTCTGGTATATAGCTTTTATCTGTTATCTTTACCTGACCTTTTCCTTAAAGCAAAAATATGACTAAAATCATTCATTTTAAGTTTATTTTTATTCATTCAGACTAATGTAATATTTCAGAATCCCCCCTTTTTTTATCCTAAATGGCAAATCTTATTGCTGATTATATAACTGTATATTCTAAGTTTATATTAAATACCATTCTTGTTTATTTCCATTCCTCAAAAGAGGTATCTGTTATGTTCTCTGTTATGAACCAGATATTGAATTTAATTTGTTTATATGTAATTATATAAGATATAAAATAGCTTCAAAGTCATATCTACCAAATAAGATATATTCCAAGAATGCTATTTTCTATTCTTATCCCTTGTTCCCTTTACACTGCCTCCTTCCTTCTTCATAAATAGATTTTTTAAGTTTTAAGCTAGCTTTGCATATTTTATGAAAGCAAATGCATATCTACTTCTTTATTTTTTCCATTTTTTTGTGTATAATAAACATCATGTAATATTGCTTTTTCCTAGCCTTCTCTTTATATTTAAATATCTGTTCTGAAGATTTCTAAAATAATCTCTACATTGTTATAGAAAAGTCATTCAGATAATTTTTATTAAATAAATATGTTCCTATTTGAAATATGTTTGTATTGCAGGGTCTTTTTGAACTCTTCAGATTATTTCTTTGACATTATACTTGGGACCCTCTGTGAGCAGATGGTGAAAGCACATACCTATAATAACCACAAACAGATCCATAATAACACCAAGGACTAAATGATGAAATCAATCAAAGAATGAAATAAATGTAAAACACACTGTGTTAATTGATTGAAAAACTCAACATAGTAAAGATGCCAAGTTTCTCCAAATTGATTCAGTTTCCATCAAAATCTTGCAAGATGTATTGAAGACATAGCCAAGATTTTGCAAACATTTATATGTAAAACCATGGGCCCGGAAATAGTTAAAAGATTTTGAAGTAGTATAAAGTGAACCGAATTAACCTGATATAAAGGCTTATTACATAACTATAATAATCAAGATAGGTTTGCATTGACAAACGAATAGATACTTAGATCAATGGAGAAGATTCAGAACCCCAAAATAGCCCACACAAGTGTGCTTAACAGATTTTTGGCACAGTACAGAGAAATTCAATAAATAAAGGACAGTTTTTTCAACAAATGGAGGTAGAACAATTAGACAAACACAGGAAAACAAAACAAAACAAAAAAAACCTGACTTAAACCTTGCACTTTATGCAAAAATTAAGTCAAAAGAAAATAGAAGCTTAAATGTAAAAGATAAAACCATCAAACCTAAGAAGAATACTGGCATAAATTATAACATTTTATCCAAAATCTCCTTAAATAAACTATCTTTAATTTGAAATTAGAACTACTGAAGTGATTACAGGATTAATGTTTGGTTAGGATGGTTCAGAAAATATGAACAGCCACAGCCTAGTTAGGACAAAATAAAAATAAAGTACATCTTACATGCATTTATAAAGTAAGATCAATGTAATTTACCAAAACTAGCATTATTTACTTTGAAAACTTGGATACAGCTCACCTTAGTAAAATTCAAATTATGTAGAAAATTACTAAAGGCCTATACATTTGAGCAATTAAAAATTTGCGCTAGTGTAGTCAGAAAAGGAAAGACCTATTTAAAAAAAATTCTATGAATGTTCTGAAATGCATCAACATCTCATTTTTAGTTTACTTTTATAATACACTGTTTGTTTTTACTGCTATTCTTCTACAAGGTCAATATCAAAGAAATATAAGTGTTTAGGTAAGGAACCTATCTCATTTTATTTACCACTATAGTAAGTCATTATTACTATAAAGACATTCAGAAATCAATGGAAGTTCTACCAAATTATTTGAATATTTTACCTGGCTATTTTCTGATTGTTACCAGCAAGATTATAGCAACACAAAATTAGTGGTTTTGCAGCATGACAAACTTAGAAGAAACTTTTTCTTTCATAAAAAATATGCTCATACAACTTACGTTAATTTTTTCTGCTTAAAGAAAATATTTAAACATCTTTTGGAATATTTAAAAACCATTTTTGTGTATCAGTTTGGGATTTTATTTGCATATATAAAATTGCTATTGTCAATCGCTTATGCTGCATATTTTTCTATTTCATATATTATGTATCTTTATATATATTTAATATGTATCATGTATGTATTTAATGTATATTATATATTAAAATATATTACATATTTTTCAAAATATATGTTTTTAATATACTTTTTATTTTAAAATTATATATTTGAAGTTTTTTTTTTTTTTTTTACAAAACCACTAGTCCCACACAAATCATGAATTATAATCAGAAAAATAGAAGAGTGTGCACCCCTGAAAATTTACTCCTTGGAAAAAGCAATGATAAAACTGGGAAAAAATATTCAACTTCTTCAAAAGACTTGAAGAAGTCAATTTCTTCAAAATTGATATTAATCAAATGCTAGCAGTAACCTGTTGAGCACTTATTCAAGAAAAGTGGCTGGATCTTAGCAATAACAGTTAACTTTTTAACATGCTGTTACTCTACTCCTAGTCTTCTTTCTGTAGGTCAGTGGAGGCCTTGAAATATGACAGTTTACATCTATATGGAAGGGAGGAGAACAAAATAGGAGTTTTTCTAAAGCTTCGTTATTGAAGAATTGTCATTTGACTTGTCTGGTGGTTCCTTAGAATACCTGACTTGAAAGACTATTTGATCTCACTCAAGCCTCATTCGGTACTCAAAGCCTCTTTTCAGGAGATGCTGCCAAAATTATTTACTGGCAAATGATTAAACGTCATGGCTTCCTGGAAAACAAATGGCTAGTAGTTGAGTCAAAGAAGAGAATTACAAAAGTTTAAGAGGAAAAGCTCAGAAATTAGATGTCCATAGGGAATTTGAAAGGCTCAGACATATTCTTCGGCTTCTAGAAGACCACAATGCTTGCTGATGGTTGTACACATTCTCAGAAAGTATATAGTGAGGCTCCGAATTCTCACTTCTGAATAATCTTCAGGCTCTGAATAAACAGGAAATGAAGGTTAAGACAGAGTGACAAATTTAATGATTAAGTGTTGAAAACATGCCATAATGCACACAGAGACCTTTCTATATAGACTGAAAGATTTATTGGTTGCAGATATTTAAGAAATTCTCTTCAATTGTTAGCTGATAACTAATCAAGTAGAGAATCAGTGGCCACATTTTGACAATACAGATTTTCCAGAATTAGTTCAGAAAAGTCACTAAAAAATTACTGTAAAAGCAGCACTAACAACAAACCTTGATTTGGGAAGAGAATCTGACTGATTTTTCACAAAACATGATACATGTTTAGAAACTGGAAACAGTTTATTTAACTTATACACAAAGGGAAACAGTAGTAGAAATTGTTTCCAAGTATCGAATAGAAAAAGTAACTAATAGAAACTGTTACCAAATAACCAATAGAAAAAGTAATCCATAGAAACAGTTCCCAAAGGAGCTCAGATGTCAGACTTAATGGGCAAACATTTAATTCAGCTATTTTTCATATTATATAAGAACTAAAGGAAATCATATATAAGGGAGTAAAGAAAAACCTAAGAATGATCTCTCACCAAATACGGAATAACAAAAAGAGGAATGAACCAAAAAGAGATTGTGTATTTACAAAGCAAAGATGTGAAATGGGAAATTTACTGGAGGCACACAACAAAAGATTTGAACAGGTAACAAAAGAATGACCAAACTTGATGATAGATCAATTGGAATTATCTAGTCTAAAAACAGAAAGAAAAAAGAATGAGGAAAAAATAAGCAGAACCTCAGAGACCATCAGCATACACAGAATAGAAGTCCCAGAAAAAAAGGACAAAGAGAAAGAGGACAAAAAATACTTGGAGAAATAATGCCCAAAACATCGTAAGTTTGATGAAAAATTACTCTAAGTACAACAATTACAATGAACTTCAAGTAGGATAAATTCAAAGTGATCTACACCTAGATGCATTATAATCAAACTGTTAAAAGACAAAGACAAATAGAGTATCTTGAAAACAGCAAAAGAAAAGTGAGTAAATCCACACAAGTGATAAAAAAAATTAATAGCTATTTCTTCCAAAGGTAATAGAATGACAAAGTGCTAAAAAAATTAAACTCAAAAAATTATATCTATCTGGCAAACAAAAGCTTTAAAAAGTGAAAAAGAAATTAAGACACTATGCTCTCAGGGAAACAAAAATTGAGAAATTTTATTGCTAGCAGACTTGCCCTATGTGAAATAGTGAAGAGAGTCCTTCAGGCTAAAATGAAAGGACACTAGAAAGTAATTCAATTCCACGTGAAGAATGAAAGAGGATTTGTTAAGCTCACAGCATAGGTAAATTTAAAAGGCAGTATGAATATATTTTCTATGTTTGCAACTCCTTTTTTTTTTCAAATCTAATCTGATTTAAAAGACAATCCCATAAAGCAATATTTATAAATATATGTTGTCACCTAATATATAGTGATGTAATTTGTGAAAATAATAGCATAATGGGGGTAGAACTGTATAGAAACAAAGATTCTGTATTCCATGTCGATCTACTTTTTTTTTTTTTTTTGAGATGGAGTCTCGCTTTGTCGCCCAGGCTGGAGTGCAGTGGCCGGATCTCAGCTCACTGCAAGCTCCGCCTCCCGGGTTTATGCCATTCTCTTGCCTCTGCCTCCCGACTAGCTGGGACTACAGGCGCCGGCCACCTTGCCCGGCTAATTTTTTGTATTTTTTAGTAGAGACGGGGTTTCACCATGTTAGCCAGGATGGTCTCGATCTCCTGACCTTGTGATCCGCCCATCTCGGCCTCCCATAGTGCTGGGATTACAGGCTTGAGCCACCGCGCCTGGCCTGTATTCCATCTATTGAAATTAAGCTGGCATTAGGTTGGTGCGGAAGTAATTGCGGTTTTTGTCATTACTTTCAGTATTAATATTAAATAATTGTAATATTCTTATGTACAAAAAATGCCTTAAGGAATCCACCTAGAAAGTATTAGAACAATAAATGAGTTCAGAAAATTTACAGGATATAGAATTGATATTAATAAACTAATTGTGTGTCTATACATTAGCAATGAGCAATCCAAAAATGGCATTGACAATAGCATACATTAATAATGACATTTAAAAGAATAAAATATTGATAAATAAATTTATCAAAAGTCGTACAAGACACTAAAACTCCAAAATATTGTTGAAATAAATTGTTACAAACTTCAATAAATGCAAATTCATCCCATGCAAATAGATTGACATATTTATTATGGTTAAAATGGCAATATTTCACAAAATGACCTACAGATGAAATGCGATATATAGAAATAGGCAAACTGAAAATACATATGGAAATGGAAGCATCCCAGGATATTCAAGACAATTTTGAAAAAAAAAAAAAAAAAAGTTGGAGAATTTATGCTTTCTTACTTCAAAACTTATGGGAAAGTCGCAGTAATCAGGACAGTATAACACTGACAAGAGGATATGCTTATAGGTCAATGCACTAGAATAGAGAATCTAGAAGTAAACTTGAACATCTACAGCAAATTCATTTTCAACACGAATGTCAAGACAATTCAATGAGGAAAAGATTTTTTTTTCAAAAAATGTTAATGTGACAAGAGAATATTCACAAACAAAAGAAAGGATTTGAACTATTGAAATACTACTTTACACTATATACAAAATTATCTCAAAATAGATAAAATAATCTAAATGTAACAACCAAAACTATGAAGTTCTTTAAATAAGGGCTAAGTCTTCTTTACCTTAAGCAATGATTGCTTTGATATGACACCAAAAACACAAGCAATAGAAATTTTAAAAAGTATTTTTTTTACTAATAAAATAGATTAATTGGACTTTATTAAAATTAAAAAAAAACTTTTTGCATTAAAGGACATTATAAAGGCTGAAAAGACAATTCACAGAAAGGGAGAGAATATTTATACATTGTATATTTTTGTATTATAAGACTTTGATATTCATAAAATATATTCTTAGAGCTCAGCAATAAATATGCAATTGACATCATTACAAATAGGCAAAGGACCTAAATAGATATATTAGACATGCAAGTGGCCAATAAACACATAAAAAGATATTCAACGTTATTTGTCATTAAGAAAAATGCAAATTTATACCAAAATGAAACACTATTTCACACACAATAGCATGGTTATAATAATTATTTTAAGGAAAATAACAGGTATTAGTACAGTTGTGGAGAAACTAGAATCCTCACACATTACAGGTGGGACTGTAAAATTCCATAGCTATTGCATAAAAACAATTTGACATTTTTTAAAGAGCTAACCATGTGGTTATTGTATGATCCATCAATTCAATTACTAGATATATCCTAGTAATTTAGGTATATCCTAAATATGTATATTTAGATATATCCTAGTAATTGACATTGATGAATCATACAATAACCCCGTGTAAAATATGAGAATTAAAAATAATATGTGCCAAAAGCATATGTACGTGAATGTGTTGATACTGGCATCATTCATAACAATCCAAAAATAGAAACAATCCAAATGTCCATTTGAGTTAGAATAGATAAAATGTGGTGCACCATACAAGGGAATATTACTGTGTCATAGAAATGCATAAAGTGCTGATACATGCTACGGCATCAATTAATGAAAATAAGTTGAGTATAAAAAACCACTAACAAAATAATACATATTGTAGCATCCGATTCTGGGAAATATCCAGAATAGGCAAACACCAGCCACAAAGTAGATTTGTGGTGTCAAGGGCTTGGGAGAAAGAAAAAAATGTTAATGAATAGAGAGTTTTTCTTTGGGGTGACAAAAACATTTTGGAATTAGACACTGGTAAGGACTATATAATTTTGTAAATGTATTAAAATCCATTAAATTGTACACATTTAAATGGAGGATTATATGGCGTATGAATTACAGTTTTTGAAGAAGAAATTGAACATTTGAACTGAAATAGAATTCTAACATCATCTGGCATTAGGTATAATGATATATCTAAATCTGTTAGTGAAGAAATAAAATTGTGGATCTATTTTGTTCTACTTTCCCTTACTCAGCATGATCTCCCAAACTGGCTCATCACTGAAATTACTAGAGGAAGTTTCTGTAAAATATACATTTTCTAGACATTTTCGTTTCATAGGTGTAAGGTAATACACAAAAATATATATTTTAAAAAGATTCTGAGATTATAATTAATATTTACATTTGAGAAACCTTGAATGGAAAATAAAGACTGAGGAAATAGTGACATGCCTCAAGATTAAAGATCTGCTAGTAGATAGAACCAGAAGCCAGGACTTTCAGTTTCTATTCCTTTATCTTTTCATAATGTTATACTGTCTCACAGTAGTACCTTCAAACCAATTAAATTTATATACAGACTTTATATGTCTTGTACATTGCATAATAACAGAAAAATCTATTAAGCTGGGTTTTCATCTTATTTACTCTAGGCCGGCAACCCATTTCTTCCCTTCTTGCCTCCTTCTCTTTAAAATCCCCTCCTATACCTTTGCGCTGGGTCAAGACAACACTCAAGACTGTCAAGAAAGCAGTAGAGTTTACACTGCACATTTGGGAGATCATGCTGAGGGAGGGAAAGTAGAACAAAACTGATCCACGATTTTATTTCTTCGTAATAGATTTCAGTATATTATTATTGTTGTATTGTTCCTACCTTTTTTCCACTTTTTTCTACCTGCTCTTTCAGATTTCTCTCTTATTTTCTTCCATTTGAAATGGCATATTTTACTTCTGAGAAGAAAACTAAACAAAGTAGAGTTGATTTGCATGGTCTTACTCTCTTCAGTATTTGTTAGTAATGTCTCTGTCTGTACTTGAAAACTCAAACAGCTATTTGGTTATATGTCTACAGAGACAGAGAAAAAAAGAACAAACTCTGATGAAATTATTAATATGACTTTCACTTGGACCTTTCTGATTACAGGAGCTTCATTCTAGTTGGCCTGAAGAACGCATTTGTGGAAGAATATTCTAGTAATTTTTACAGAATGAATTAAAGGAACATGACGTTATGATTTAATATGGTGCTTAATTTAACCATGGCTTAATTAAAAAGTGTTTAGAACTATATCTGACACATAATGTTTTATAAGTGTTAGTTATTACATTGTTAGTATTATTCCTAGAATCACAGCATAGATTTCTTCCTGTAGTGTGATAGCAAATATACTTCTGCCCCACTTCTTGAGACCATGTTTCCTTCCTTGTGAACGAGGCATAGTTGATGGTATGGAACAGTAAAGGGATCCTGACATGGAAAAGAAGAGATGAAAGCAGGCACATAAACTGTTAAGGGACCAGAGCATTAAATAAAATACCAAGGACTGCCAATTCTCTTTTGCTTGCATAAGCTTGCATACAACTTTCCACAGACACTATCATGGAATAAAAGCAGAAAAATAGCAAAGCTATTTGGGAGACAGTATTTTTTTTTTTCTAAAGAGACCAAACATTAACTGAATGAGAGGAATATTTATATAATAAAAGTTAGTAAAGGCATTAAAGGGACCTCCTTCAGTGTTTCCTTTACAATTCTGTTGTATTTGTTGTTTTCTTCTTAGCACACATTATTCATTCTTTCTGCAGTTGCCCCATTTAGCAAGCCATCTTTTCACACTCTCAATCTGTATGGATGGCCTAATCAAGTAATGGAGTCTACATTACAGCCCTAACAAATCCGTGCATCTCTTTCCCCTAGGAATGCAGATTAGCTCTAGGCACATGATATATCTAACCCAGTCCAATAGGACAGGGCTATTAATCCAATAATGGGATAATAATATTTTTACCAGAAAAGAAATTGCAATTGCAATTTGTATTTATGGAATGTGAGTGTATTAGTCAGGGTTCTCTAGCAGAACAGAACTAAAAGGATGGATGTATATATAAAGAGGAGTTCATTAAGGAGTATTGACTCCCATGATCACAAGATGAAGTCCCACAATAGGCCATCTGCAAGCTAACGAGTAAGAAAGCCAGTCCCAGTCCTAAAGCTGAAGAACCTGGAGTCCAATGTTCAAGTGCAGGAAGCATCCAGCATGGGAGAAAGATGTAGCCGAGACTAAACCAGTCTAGCCTATTTACAATCTTCTGCCTGCTTTTATTCTGGCCACACTGGCAGCTGGTTAGATGTTACCCACCCAGACTGAGGGTGGGTCGGCCTTTCCCAGCCCACTGTCTCAAATATTAATCTCCTTTGGCAACACCCTCACAGACACACCCAAGAATAATACTTTGCATCCTTCAATCCAATCAAGTTGATAATCAATATTAACCATCACAGTGAGTGTCTGGGTTTCGTTTCTGTGGTCCCACCTTTTAATTGTATATGAGTGTTTCAGATCGACCTGCAATCCTGTTATGTATGTAACAATGTGAGGGGATGACATTTTTCTCACATGGAATCCAATGCAAAATACTTAATAGTTTAATGTGATAGTTATTCTTTCTAATTAATACAAAAGTGCCAAAGATAAGTCTGAAATAGTTTATTTGTACTCATAAAGTACTTCTCTCATGTGAAATGTACATTTTTTTATGTTTGTTTAGTAGTTATAAAACAGTCCCTTTATAAGCATTGCTAGTCTAGACATTGTAAATTTGCCATAGTAATCGCCAGACAAATTCCAATCACTAATGAAGATTAGAATCTCTGGCATTTCCAGGGATTTCTAATTTCTTTCCTCAATGCTAAGCCAGCAATATTAAGCTATCTTGATATTCATGTTTTTTTCAGTGAGACACATTTTTTATTTTGAGATGGGTGGGCAGTGGTATAAAAGTTACAAGTCTTGGCAATGTTGACAGACAAAGCTGAGAAAAAGCGTATTTTATTAAGAATATCAAATGGTTACCACATTTGATTTATAACTGAGTATGTTTGTTAGGTACTTTTTTCCAATTCTCACAATGGGTATCAAACTAAACAAATTTAAGATTAGAACTTTGTATCTCTGCATCACAAAATGTTAAACCAAACACAGCAGTTCACACTGATTTCACTAAAAACTAAGTTTCTCTGAGAAAAAAAGATAGTTTTTGTGCTATTAATAAACATTTAAGTATTTAATATCTTTTCTTCCCTGGAAAGTTTTCATTTTTGTATTGTTTAAAATAGATATAGTTTAATCCAGTAGTACATGCATATAATTCTCACATAAATGCACATACATTTATTAGTGTACATATTCAAATCTCTAAACGATAATACAATGTCAAAAAAGTTTGGAGAAACATATATCAATCATTTTACCCTATGCTTGTCTCAGGGGCATGGATCTCTAAAGCAACAAGAACAGACAGCTTGTCCTTTTCTCACTTTTTATTTATTTATTTATTTTCTTATAAATGTGTTAAGTTCCTTATAGATTCTGGATATCACAGCTTTGAAAGATACCTGGTTTACAAATATTTTCTCCCATGCTGTAGGTTGTCTGCGTGCTCTACTGATAGTTTTGTTGTTATTGTTGTTGTTGCTATGCAGAAGCTCTTTAGTTTAATTAGGTAACATTTGTCAATTTTTGTTTTTGTTGCAATTGCTTTTAGTATCTTCATCATGAAATCTTTGCCTGTTCCAATGTCCAGAATGGTATTGCCTAGTTTGTCTTCCAGGGTTTCCATAATTTGGGGTTTTACATTGCAGTCTTTAATCCATCTTGAGTTGACTATTGTATATGGTGTAAGGAAAGAGTCCAGTTTCAATCTTCTGCATATGGCTACCCAATTATCTTAGCATCGTTTATTGAATAGGGAATCCTGTCTTCATTCCTCATTTTTGTCAGTATTGTTGAAGATCAGATTGTTGTAGGTGTGCAGCCTTATTTCTGGGCTTTCTATTTGGTTCCATTCATCTATGTGTCTGTTTTTATACCAGTACCATGCTGTTCTTGTTACTGTAGCCTTGTAGTATAGTTTGAAGTCAAGTAAAATTATGCCTCCAGCTTGTTCTTCTTGCTTAGGATTGTTTTGGCTATCGAGGCTTTTTTGTTTGTTTGTTTCATATGAATTTTAGCATAGTTTTTTTTTTTTTTTCCAGTTCTGTCAAGAACATCATTCATAGTTTATATAAATAGCCTTGAATCTTTAAATGTCTTTAAACAGTATGGCCATTTTAACAATATTTATTCATCCTATCTATGAACATAGAATGTCTTTTCATTTTTTGGTGTCATCTCTGATTTCTTTGAGCAATCAAAGAATGAAACTATATTCATTTTTCTCTTAGTTTTACTATTGGTGATTATCTCAGTAGATGCAGCAAAGGCTTTCAATAAAATTCAACAAAAAAACTCTCAATAAACTAGATATTGAATGAATATATGTCAAAATAATAAGAGTCATCTATGAAAAACCCACAGCCAACATCATAATGAATGGGAAAAAGCTAGAGGCATTCCCCTTGAAATACAGCATAAGACAAGGATGCTATCTCTCACCACTCCTATTCAACATAATTTTGAAATTCCTGGCCAGAGAAATCAGGTCAGAGAAAGAAGTAAAGGGCATCCAAAAAGGAAGAGAGGAAATCAAACTATCCCTGTTTGCAATGGACATTATTCCATATCTAGAAAATCCCACAGTCTCAGCTGAAAGTCTTCTTAAGCTGGTAAACAACTTCAGCAAAGTCTCAGGTACAAAATCAATGTACAAAAATCACTAGCACTTCTATACACCAATAGTCAGGCCAAGAGCCAAATTAGGAATGCAGTGCCATTCACAATTGCTACAAAAATAATAAAATACCTAGGAATGCAGCTAACCAGGGAAGTGAAGGATCTCTACGAGGAGAACTACAAAACACTGCTCAGAGAAATCAAGATGAAATAAACAAATTAGAAAAAAAAAAAAAAAAAAAAACATTTTTGCTCATGGATAGGAAAAATCCATGTCATTAAAATGACCATACTACAAAGCAATTTATAGATTCAATGCTATTTCTATGAACTACTAATGACATTCTTCACAGAACTAGAAGAAACTATTTAAAACTTTGTATTGAATCAAAAAGAGCCCAGATAATCAAAGCAATACTAAACAAGAACAAAGCTGGAGGCATCATGTTACCCAACTTCAAACTGCCCTACAGGGCTACAGTAACCCAAACGGTGCAAAAACAGACATGGCCCAATGCAATGGAATAGAGAGTCCAGAAATAACACCACACACTACAACCATCTGATCTTCAACAATTTCCTGATAATTGATAGAAAGATTAATATAGAAAGAAGAAAACAAACAAATAGCGAAACTATCACCTCAGATTCAAAATGAATAAAATGTACCGTGTTCTTCTTCAAATAACATATTGCTATGGTTTTAAAATGTGCAAGTTGCCTAGAAAAATTTAAAGTACATCTTGTCAATTTTAAGAGATGTACAAAGATAAAAATTCTTTAAACGTTAATCTTCAACGTAAATAAAGGCTGAGAAGATTTCTTTTCTATATAGTGATTGGAAGGATGTCTACATTTTATCTATAAAGTAATCAAGCCCACACATAGTAGACAGAATAGTTAATAAGACCAAGTAGTCTAGTAAGTATGCTGACATTGCTGAAAATATTTCCGGGTCTTTTGTTTTCAAGGATATAGCACATTCTCTTACATACTGTCTGTCATGGAGAATATTTATCATTTGAAGGTGGACTCAATTTTTGGAAAGTAAACAACCAATTTGAGTTAAGTTTGCTGAATAAGGGAGTGATAAAGTTGGAAGATACTGTTTAAATCAAATAAGAACAATGTAACTAAACAAGTAAGACTAAACTTCACATTCAGGTCTTAAAACTGACCTTGTACTAATTCCGAAGAAATTACAAAGATTTTCAGAATTTAGCAGTAATATTGTAATACATTTATTCTCTTTTCAATGTGACTTATACAAAAGGCATTATTATTACCCTTCGGGTCTTCTGGGGCTCCTTATGAATTTTAGAATAATTGCCCCTATTTCCATTAAAAAAAGTCTGCCCTTGTGACTTTGATGGACGTAACACTGAATCTGTGGATCACGTTGGGTAGTGAAAGCAATTAATAATATTAACTCTTTTAAAACGTAAATACAGGATGTCTTCCAATTCATTTGTCTTCTTTAATTTCTTTCATCAATGGTTTGTAGTTTTCAGTACAGAAGTATTTTGCCTTCTTGTTTTTTTTGAGATGGAGTCTCACTCTGTCATCCAGGCTGGAGTGCAAGGGCGTGATCTTGGCTCACTGCAACCTCTGTCTCCCAGGTTCAAGTGATTCTCTTGCCTCAGCCTCCCAAGTAGCTGGAATTAGAGACGTGCACCACTGCACCCAACTAATTTTTGTATTTTTAGTAAAGATGGGGTTTCACCATGTTGGCCAGGCTGGTCTCGAACTCCTGACCTCAAGCAATCTGCCCCTCTCGGCCTCCTTAAGTGCTGGGATTAGAGGTGTGAGTCACTGCCTATGGCCTTACTTTGCCTCCTTAGTTTAGTCCTAAATATGTTGCTCTTTTTGATGCTATTATAAACAGGATTTTTATAAACTTCTTTTCTAAAAGTGTGTTGTTAGTGTATACAAACCCAACTGACTTTTTATGTTGATTTTGTATCCTTCAAACTTATAATTTTTCATTAATTCTAGCAGCTTTTACGTAGGATCTTTAAGGTTTTCTGTCAGATCATGTCATCTGCAAACATTGTTAATTTAAATTCTTCTTTTTCTCATTGGATATCTTTGTCTTCTTTTTCTAATTGTTTTGGCCACGACTTTTAGTAGGATATTTCAATACAATAGTAATAGGGGACTTAGTACCCTATTTTCGACAATGGGTAGAATATCTAGACAGAGGACAAATAAGGAAACAGTGGACTTGAACAACACCGTGGACCAATGGCCCTAATAGAGACATATCCAGACCATTTCAACCAACAGCAGTAGAATGCACAATTTTTTCAAGCACAGATGGAGCACTTTCACAGGGAGGTATTTGTAGGTCATCAAACAAGTCTCACTAAGTTTGAGAAGATTAAAATTATACCAACTCTTGTGTTTTATTTATATTTGACACTGAATAACTGTACATCCTTATGGGGTACAATGTGATGTTATACATGTGTACATGTATACATTGTACAATGATCAAATCTGAGTAATTAGCATATACATCACCTCAAACATTTATCAACTCTTGGTCATCATAACATTCATAACATTCAAATTCTCTTTTCCAGCTATCTT
Source organism: Piliocolobus tephrosceles (assembly GCF_002776525.5). NCBI lineage: Eukaryota > Metazoa > Chordata > Mammalia > Primates > Cercopithecidae > Piliocolobus > Piliocolobus tephrosceles. The sequence goes on along the minus strand of NC_045435.1, from coordinate 121,542,598 downwards.
GAAATATAGAATAGATTTAATTAGCTATAATCACGCTACTGTGTAATAAAACATGAAAACTTATCTTTCTGATCTAACTATAACTTTGTACCTGTTGATCTACCTGTCCCCATCCCCTCTTACCCCTGCTCTCCACAGCCTCTGGTAACCACTATTCTACTCTCTACTTCTATGAGATCAATCTTTGCTATATTCCACATATGAGAGAGGTCATTTGGTGTTTGCTTTTATGTGACTGGCTTATTTCACTTAACAGAATGTACTCCAGGTTCATTGATGCTGCTGCAAATGACAGGATTTCATTCCTGTTTAGAGCTGATCAGTATTCTATTGTGTATACATACCTCATTTTCTTTATTTATTCATATGTTAATAGATTTTTGGTTGATTCCATCTATTCACTATTTTTGAATATTGATGCAATAAACACAAGCATACTGTTATCTCTTTGACATACTGATTTCATTTCTTTTGGATATACACCTGGTAGTAGGATAGAGGGATCATATAGTAGTTTTATTTTTAATTATCTTAGGAACTTCCATACTGTTTTTTATAGTGGCGCTAGTAATTTACATTCCCCCCAACAGTGTACATGGTTTCTTCTCCACATCCTCAGCAGCATTTATTTTTTATGTTTTTGATAACAGTCATTCTAACTGAGATGAGGTAGTATTGTGATTTTGATTTTCATTTTTCTGATGATTAGCAATGCTGATTTTTTTCTATATACCTCTTGGTCATTGTTATGTCTTTTATTTGTGTCCTTTTCAGCATATTTTATCAATTTTTCATTCTAACTTTAATTGTAGAGATCTTTCATCTCTTTTATTAAATTTATTCCTAGGTATTTATTTATTTATTTAGTTAGTTAGTTAGTTAGTTAGTTAGTTGATTGTTTGCTTAGTTTTTGTATCTATAGTAAATGAGAATGCTTTTTTTTTTAGATAGTTTGCTACTGGTATATACGAATGTTACCTTTTTATGTTGATTTGGTATCCTGCAATTTTGCTAACTTGATTTATTAGTTTTAACAGTTTTTCGGTAGGGTCTTTAGATATTTCCATATTTATGATTATATCCTCTGAAAACAGGGGCAATCGGACTTTCTCCTTTCTAATCTGGATGCCCTTTATTGTATCTCTTGCTTAATTGCTCTAGCTAGGACTTCTGGTAATATGTTTGAATAAAAGTGGTAATAGCGGGCATCCTTGTCTTGTTCTAGATTTTAGAGGAAAAGTTTTCAATATTTTCCCATTTATTTTAATCTTTGCAGCAGGTTTGTTATAGATGGCCTTGTTGTGTTGAGGTATGTCTCCTTTATAACTAATTTGTTCATAATTTTTATCATAAAAGAGATGTAGATTGTTATGAAATGCTTTTTATTCATCTATTGGAATTATCATATGATTTTTGTCCTTGATTCTGCTAATATGATGTTTTATGTTTATTGCTTGGCATATGTTTAATCATCCTTACATCCCTCGGGTGAATTCCACTTCATCATGAATGTTTTTTTACAAATGTCTTGTTAAATTCAGTTTGTTAGTATTTTGTTGAGAATTTTTGCATGTATATTCATCAGGGATGAATGAAGATATTGGCCTGTATTTTTCTTTTTCTTTCTTTTTGAAACATTGTATTGCTTTGTTACCCAGACTGTAATGCAGTGGCATGAACAACAGTTCACTGCAGCCTTGACATCTTGAGCTCAAGTGATCCTCCTGCCTAAGCTCCCCAAACAGCTGGGACTACAGACGCAGCAACCATGCTTGGCTAATTTTTGTATTTTCTGTGGAGATGCGGTTTTGACATATTGTTCAGGTTGGTGTCAAACTCCTGAGTACAAGTGATTCTCCGGTCATGGCCTCCTAACGTGCTAGGAGGATTACAGAAGTCAGTCACCATGACTGACGGAGTTTTTTTTTGTTTGTTTGTGTGTTTGTTTTTTTGTTTTGTTTTGTTTTGTTTTTTTGATGTGAACATGCCTGGTTCCAGTATCAGGGGGTAATTTGCAAAATGAGTTTTGAAGTACTTCTGCCTCTTTAATTTTTTTTTGAAATTGTTTGAAAATAATTGTTACTAGTTCCTCTTGAAATATTTTTGTAGAATTCAGCAGTGAAGCCATTAGACTCTGGGCTTTTCTTCACTGGAAGACTGTTATTATTAATTCAATTGCATTATTCATTATTGATGTGTTCAGGTTTTCTATTTCTTTGTGATTGAATCTTGGTAAGTTTTATGTACCCAGAAATTTATCAGTTTCTTCTAGGTTTTCCAATTTGTTTGCATACAGTTGTTCATAATACTCTCTTATGATCTCTTGTATTTCTGTGGTATCAGTTGTAATGTCTGTTTCTTCAGCACTAACTTTACTTATTCAATCTCTTCTCTTTGTTCTTAGATTAGCTAAATGATTGTCAAGTTTATCTTTTCAAAAAAGCAACTCTTTGATTTGTTATTTTATATTATTTTTAAAATTTCTATTTTGCTTATTTCTGTTATAATCTTGATTGTTTCTTGTATTTTACTAATTTTGGTTTTAGTGTGTTCTTATTTTTCTAGTTCCTTGAAGTGTAATACTACATTGTTTATTTGAGATTTCTAATTTCTTTGGCATTTATTGCTATAATCTTTCTTCTTGGAACTACATTTGCTCTATCACTTAGGTTTTAGTATGTTTTGTTTCTATTTTCACTTCTCCCAAGGAATTTTTTACATTTTCTTTAAAATTTCTTCATTTATCCATTGGTTGTCTAGGAGCATGCTGTTTAATTTTCATGTATTTGTACAATTTCCAAATTTCCCTCTGTTATTGATTTCTAGTTTTAATCAATTGGTTTCAGAAAAGATATTTGATATGATTTTTTTCATATTTGTTAAGACTTGTTTTATGGCCCCATGTGTGGTCTATTCTGGAAAACATCCCATATGCTGTTGAAAAGAATATGTATCCTGTAGGTGTCTGGTGAAATGTCCTGCACAGGTTTGTATTAGTCCACTTTCATACTGCTATAAAGAACTGTCCAAGACTGGTTAATTTGTAAAGGAAAGAGTTTTAGTTGACTCACAGTTCAGCATGACTAGAGAGGCCTGAGGAAATTTACAATCATGGTGGAAGGCAAAGGGGAAACAAGGCGCCTTCCTCATAAGGTGGCAGGAAGGAGAAGTGCTGAGCGAAGAGGAAGAGCCACTTGTGAAACCAACAGATCCCCTAAAACTTACTATCACAACAACAGCATGGAGGACACGACACCCATGATTCAATTACCTCCACATGTTTTTTCCGTTTACATGTGGGGATTATGGGAATTATAATTCAAAATGAGATTTGTCAGGGGACACAAAGCCTAAACATATCAGGTCGCTTAGGACAATTTGTTCTAGAGTGCAATTGTTTCCTTGTTGATTTTCTGTCTGGATGAACTGTGCAATGCTAAAACTGGGATGTTAACATCCTATGACGTTATTAATACAATTGTAGTCTATTTTTCTCTCTAATTGTATTCATATGTGCTTTATATATTTAGATGCTCTGATGTTAAATACATATATACTTATAATTTTATATCCTCTTTTTGTATTGACTCCTTTACCATTATATAATGATGTTATTTGCCTTTTTTTATGTTTTTGACTTAAAGTCCATTTTATCTCATATAATATGTATAGCTACTCTTTTCTTTTTGTTGTTGTTGTTTCTATTTGCTTGGAGTATCTTTTTCCATTCTCTTATTTTCAGTTTATGTATGCCTTTATAAAAGACCTTATTGAGTTCCTTGTAGGCAGCATATAGTTGGGTCATGTTGCTTTTTAATCTATTCACCCACTCTGTTTTTTAATTGAATAACTGTATTCATTTACATAGAAGATTATTATTGACAAGGACTCATTATTGTTATGGTGTTACTTTGTTATTGTTTTTGTAGATCCTTTCTTGCTTTTATCCTCTCTTAATGTATTCCTTTATGATTACGGTATTTTCTGTGGTATTATAGTTTGATTCCTTGCTCTTTTGTTTTTGGTATATCTACTATAACCTTTTGCTTTGTGGTTGCCATGAGGCTTACAAAGTCTTCTTATAATTATAGGAGGTTTTTAAACCTCTTTGATGACAAAGGATTACAAAAAAAACACAGAAATTACATGACACTTTAATTGTTACCCTTCCCCATCATATACATTTTGACTTTTGGAATCTTCCATTTGCATCTTTTTATATTACTTATATATTTTTAAGTTTTGTATCTATTATCTTTAATAATTCTATGTTTTAGACTTCATGGTAAATATATAAGTAGATTGCAAGACATAATTACAATGTGAGAGTATTCTGATTTTTTTCCACACACTTATTTTTACCAGCAAGACTTTCTTTTTTATATACATAATAACTGTACATATATGTAGGGTACATATATGTAGGGTACATGTGATATTTTGATATATGCATATAGTGTGTAATGTTATTAGTGAGATACATAGTTTCAGATGTTTTCTTGTTACACAAGAATGTGTTTTTCTTTTTGGTTAAAAAACTCACTTTAGCATTTTTTCCCTCTAATATTGCTTTCGTCGTTGTTCTCAGTTACAAATGTCTTTCCCTTTCATTCCTGAATAATAGATGTGCTGGATACAGTATTTTAATGGGTGAAGGATATGAACAAACACTTCTCAAAAGAAGACATTTATGTGGCCAAAAAACATATGAAGAAAAGCTCATCATCACTGGTCATTAGAGAAATGCAAATCAAAACCACAATGAGATATCAGCTCATGCCAGTTAGAATGGCAATCATTAAAATGTCAGGAAACAGCAGATGCTGGAGAAGATGTGGAGAAATAGGAATGCTTTCACACTGTTGGTTGGAGTGTAAATTAGTTCAACCATTGTGGAAGACAGTTTGACCCAGCGATCCTATTACTGTATGTATACCCAAAGGATTATAAATCATTCTACTATAAAGACACATGCACATGTATGTTTATTGAAGCACTGTTCACAATAGCAAAGACTTGGAACCAACCCAAATGCCCATCAATGATAGACTGGATAAAGAAAATGTGGCACATATACACCATGGAATACTATGCAGACATGAAAAAGGATGTGTTCATGTCCTTTGCAGGGACATGGATGAAGCTGGAAACCATCATTCTCAGCAAACTAACACAGGAGCATAACACCAAACACCACATATTCTCACTCATAAGTGGGAGTTGAACAATGAGAACACATGGACAAAGGGAGGGGAACATCACACACTGGGGCCTGTCAGGGTTGGGGGGATAGGGGAGGGATAGCATTGGGAGAAATACCTAATGTGGATGATGGATTGATGGGGGCAGGAAATGACCATGGCACATAAGTTTGTTACCTGCATGTTCTGCGCATGTATCCCAGAAGTTAAAGTATATATATATATATGTAGTTTTTTTAATACTGTATTTTTTAAAAAACATTCAGACACATATCTTTCTGCTCTTTTTTTCCCCAAGTCTCTGTTTCTTAGTATATCTGTCAACAAGTAGATAGAACAGAGAACACAATTAATTTAATAAATACTGTTTACAGGTCTTGTAAAGGGTTTAGTAGAGACTAAACTAATGTCTGCTCCCTTTATCTCTCATGGGATTTGAAGATAACAGACCTATTTAAATATTAAGAAGAAATGGTTTATTCAGAGTTAAAAGCATACAGAGTGAAGCAGGAGAGGTTCTAAAAACTCCATTGCATTAAGAATTTCTTTTTGCAGAAAAAAAATTTGAAAGGAAAATCATAGTCATTATACACTGGTGTAACATGTACTTTAAACTATGTAAAAGAAAACTTTAAAATTTCTGTACGCTGATCCATCCGTTCACTGACCAACAAATATGGAGTTTAATTGCTCTTAAGGGATTCAAAACTTTCAGAGTATCTGTAATATTTTAACAGCAGTTACGTTTTTAATGGGGTTGTATTCCAGGTAGAGATGGTCTTTGATTAAAATCAAGCCAGTCTGGTTACAGCTGCAAACTTTTCAGTTTAATGAAACCTTCTCTTTATATTTTCCTCATTTAAAACATACAGTACACAAACACATGCAGATATTTTGTCACATAAAAGAGAACAATAGACACTTTAGTTTTCTCTGCTACAAAGATTATAGTTAATTATGTTACTAACCAAGATGACCACAATGTTCCCCTCAACATGACTGAAATTCAGACAGTTTCCTTCATGACTATAGTCCTTTCACCATCCCTTTTCCTAGACTAAAACATGCAGTTTGGAAAACTCCTAATTGATAATTCTTTATCAGCTTCTTTTGCTGAAATGTGCATCAATCTCCTTAAAAGTCTCTTGCTAGTTTTATGACCTAGAAGCATCTTTCCGAAGGACCTTGGAGCCTTCCTTTTGAAATACAATCATCAAGGAAGATAGCAATCCTGTCTCCCTGTCTTTATGGGCAGCGAGAGCCTAACGTTGTTAGTTACCTTGCTCTAAATTGTAAAAATACATCCTGTCATAAAAATATGAAGGGAGTTTATTTTTCCTCAGGGGAAGGTCAATCAGCACACACAGGATGCCAGAGATTCTTCCCAACACAGCTCTGTAGCTCTTTGTTTCAGTGGAGTTGAGAGCTGTCTTTTTCCCCTGTTGAAAGAGTCTTGAATAAAATCTTTATCTGTTAAACTTTTCCCAATACAATTTTTCTTTGACATTACCCAAAATACATTACTATAAATATGTAGTTTTACATCTGTCTAAGAGGGATTTTGCACTTAAGGTATGAAATACATAAATATTTATAATTGATACAAAATTAAATTTTGTCACTGTGCCTTAAATTGTCACAGAACCAAAAGACTTTGAGGATTTTTAAACCTCTCATACTTTGCTGTTCATATTTGTATTATCTTTCTGCCTTTTAGTCCACAAATACTGCCACCACTACCAACACACCAATTGATGGCAGTTTAAAGATAACACAGACTCATCAAAATTTCAATTCTATAATTCATCTGTTGAATGGCTAGCCTAAAAACTAATACATTGTCTTCTTGCTAGTTCAATGTAAACATGTCTTTACATTTTAATGCTATCAATAAACCAAATTATACTAGCGCTATGTTATTTACACAAATAAAATTATAGCAAGTAAAGAGACAATTGCTTAGAAGATTAAGAGTGCAGGAATGAGTGACATTCACGATATCTTTTCAGAGTTATTAGAATGCTTGCTATCAATTCCACTTAAATTTTACTCTTATTGTTGTTATTAACAATCTTCCACACTAAAATGTTACTCAGTAGAGGTCTGCTAGAATATAACTTTCGTGTTTTAAGAATTTACAGAGTTTGAGGTTCAGAAAGGGATTTTTAGACTAGTTTAAATACATACTGAGGCAGATTTCTATTTGTAAGATCTGTTGAAAACAGTAGAAAAACAAATAAAAATATCCCCTGTTCAAAGAAAACGTAGCTGTCTTCCTATAAAAATGTAATCAAGGCTGGATGCGGTGGCTCATGCCTGTAATCCCAGCACTTTGGGAGGCCGAGCCGAGCAGATTAAGAGGTCAAGAGATAGAGGCCATCCTAACCAACATGGTGAAACCCCGTCTCTACTAAAAATACAAAGAGTGCCTGGGCATGGTGGCATATGCCTGTAGTTCCAGCTACTTGGGAGGCTGAGGCAGGATAATTGCTTGAACCGAGGAGGCAGAGGTTGCAGTGAGCCGAGATCATGCCATTCCACTCCAGCCGGGGTGAAAAAAAAAAAAAAAGTAATCAAAATATACTTTTCTTCATTCTTCAGACAATGGTGTAAGTGCCCCTAATAAATCTCTGTTGTTTTGTAAGATGGAGAATATAAGCCATTTACCCCTTATTTTCCATCCCTTACTTGCTTTCCCTTACTCTTTCCCATCTTTTCCCTTTTGCTTGTTTGAAGAACAGTGGAAATACATTAGCTGTATGTGTGGTTTCAGTATTTATTGAGATTGAGGATACATGTCAAATAAATCACCCAAACACATTTGCCACCATTACTAGACATTTTCTTGCCCATGTTTCATGTCTAGTTGTTTTGCAAATGACAAAGTTAAAAGCAAGATATAGAGTCATACTTCTCTAGTTTAAACCCTGAATCTTTCCCTCTGGCATAAAAAGGGGAAATCATAGTACTTAACCCTTATTAGGTTGAAAAGAATAAATGATGTAATCTCCGTAAAAGATTTAGCTTGGTGCCTGGTGCCATTAAATTTTAGTTAGTGTTTTTTTAATCAGTTGTTGTGTAACAAAACTGTCATAAAACTCTCCCTCACAAAACTTAGCAGCTTAAAACAACCATTTATATTGTTCCTGATTTTGTGGGGTAGGAATTTGGGAAGGACTCAGCTGGGTGGGATCACAACATTCTACATGTAATCAGCTGTGGCAACTGGGGCCAGAGGATCCCCTAATTGCCTTCCTCTGCCATGTGTCATAAACCTTGGTGGTCTTCTACTTCCCTTCTCCTTTCCATTTACTGTTTCACTCTTTCGGCATTTCTCAGCAAATATTTCTCATAGACTGGCAATATCGGGGCATTCTCACTTCTAATATAGTATTAGCTTCCAAGAGGCAGAAAGTAGAAACTTTCAGGCCTATTTAAGGGATAACGCTTGACCTAGAATGGTGATCACAGAGTTGAACAAGAATTAATGATCTGAGAAAAAGACTCTAGCTTTTGATGTGGGAGTGGCAAGGTCACACTGTACACAAGTATAGTGGAAGGGACTTTTTGTTACTACCATGTTTGGGAATAAAGTCTTCCACATGGGCCGAGCATGGTGATTTACACCTGTAATCCCAGCACTTTGGGAGGCCAAAGCATGCGAATCACAATGTCAGGATATCAAGACCATTCTGTCCAACATGGTAAAACCCTGACTCTACTAAAAATACAAAAATTAGCTGAGCATAGTGGTGCATGCCTGTAATCCCAGCTACTCGGAAGGCTGAGGCAGGAGAATCTCTTGAACTTGGGAGTCGGAGGTTGCAATGAGCAGAGATCATGCCACTGCACTTCAGCCTGGGTAACAGAGAGAGAGACTCACTCTAAAATATATATATATATATTCCACGTGTATTATATGGAGTACTATTAATACTTCAGTGAATTTTCCACATTAATTATCTTAAATGAGATCTTTTTTCCCTAAATTCTATTATTTTTGGTTCACTCTGTAATTCACCTTTTAAATAAGGATTGTCTAAAAAACTTTTATATGTGGGGCATTGCTAAAGGAACTATGACTATAGAAGTAAACATGGTGGATGAGTTCCCTGTTCTTATGTTATTATTTTTTTAAAAACCACCCCACAGTATAATAGAAAATGATTGGCATCACAGGTTGGGAAAAGGCAGAGCTGATATTTATTGGAGATAATGGCACTCATTTTTAAAAAGGTGATATTTAAACTAATAACTAATCGTCAAGAAGTCCTGTGAAAATCTTGGTGCGGAGCATTCCAGTCAGAAGGAATGGAAAGTATCAATTCCGTAAGGCAGGCATAAGCCACAGAGAGAAAACCATGGCTATGTAAGTCAAGTGAGCAAGAAAGCAATCAACAGTAGATGAGACTGAAGATGTAGTGAGTAGAAATTATGGAGGACACGTTGGGAGAAAAGCTGAGTGTTGGGAGAGAAGCTGAGGCAGGGCTTACAACATGTCTGGGGTCGAGGGTCTACCACCACTCGCAGCCTCTGGGATGTGTCTAGACTTTCTGACTCCTTGTTTCTAGCACTCCCATTATCTCAAGTAGTCATATGTTTCAAAGAAAATGCTAAACCCTCACAACTGTAGCTCATTTGCTTGATACACTGCTTCGTTTCAACCCCCACATCCTCATCACCTGTTTCTTTGATCACCAGTAAATAGCATGGGCTCCCAGAGTTTGGGACCTTGACAGCCTCCATACTAGCGCTGGCCCCCTGGTCCCACTTTCTCCCTTGTCTTTTCTCATTCCTTTGACTTGGCCGGACTTTGTAGCCCCCACGGCCTGGTGTTGGCTCTGATCTTCCCAACAAGGGCAGAGCTTCTTCATCATGGTGAACATTAGAATTACCTGGAGTGTGCTGATGCCTGTAATCCCAGCACTTTGGGAGACTGAGCTAGGCAGATTACCTGAAGTCAGGAATTCAAGGCCAGCCTGGCCAACATGGCAAAACCGCATTTCCACTAAAAATACAAAGATTAGCTGGGCATCATGGTGGGCACCTGTAATCTTAGCTACTCAGGAGGCTGAGGCAGGAGAATCGCTTGAACCCAGGAGGCGGAGGTTGCAGTGAGCCGAGATCGTGCCACTTACACTCCAGCCTGGGCAACAGAGTGAGACTCTGTCTTAAAAAAAAAAAAAAAAAAAAAAAAAATACCTGGAGTGCTATTTTTTTAAATGTTAATGCCTGAGTTTGATTTCAAATAAATTAAGTACAAATATTTGAACATGTGGCCTGAGTATCATTGTTTTTTAAATACTCTAGAGAATTCCATTGTATAAGCAATATCAAGAAACATTGACAAAGAATATTTGGGGCCATGATAAAGAGTACAAAACTTTTCAGATTATTTTCAGTTTGGGTTTGCAGAATGTGCACTGACAGTTCGGATTTTAATTAGAGGAGCTGAGATTCAAGTCATTGGAAGTCAGATTGAAGAACCGTAACAATGTTCTCCTTAGTATTGCTGTGTTCTAGAATTTTTGTGTGACCTTGAGCAACTTATGAAGCCTTCCTTCACTCCAGTTCTTTAAGTTGAAAGTAGTAATAACAATAACATTTTGCTGCGAGAAGTCACAAGTATTCTGTGACAATAAAAAAATAAGAAAACATGCTTTAAGATATTTTTAAAATAATGCAAAACTCTTCTACATTTAATGGGAAACCATAAGAACAATGTTAAACTGAGACAGGGTTGGGAGACGGATATAAAACTATTTAGGTTTTAAAAATATTACTGTGGCTGCTGTATAGAATATATTATAGGATGTTACAGTACAACCAGATAGCAGTGAGGAAATAATTTGTACTGTTTTGGACTAACTAGATAGCAAAAATGGAAAACAAAATGGGTACAAATGGGACATATTTCAAGGAATGCTTTTACCTCAGTTTATATATCTTCCTGTAATACTATGTTGTTAAATATTACAGCAGCTAAATTATTTGATTTCCCCAACCTCAGTCATGCTATGGACAAGGTTGCAAGTCCTTTGTCATTGATCAATTTCTTCCCTTTCTCTGAAATTTTAGCCTGTTTGCTCCTTATGAGCCAAGTAAGCTGTATTAAATATTTAGTGATGACTCCCGAGACCCAAGTTCCATTTAAAGTCATGGAAAGTTTGTTCAGAAGGGTAAGAAAATAAAGTAAAAATAAGGGCCAAAATAACACCTGTTTACATATATTGGTTCAATTGATTCCAGGTAAATGCCTTTGTGTTAAATCACTGATTTAAAAATACTGGTCCCTATGCAATACATATTTCCCATGTAAATATGCTAACTTTAATTTTAGTAAATGAGTAACACAGTGAGCCATGAGAAAGAATATGACTTTTAAGTGACATGAATTATTCTTATTTTAATAATTCTTATAGAAAAAATTACATATGCATAGATATAGAAAAATAATTAAAATCACTTTTGCCTCTACCACATAGAACATGATGGTTAACACTGTCTAAAATGTCTTATTTTGATGAATACTTAAAAAATTGTGTTCATGATGAAAATCTATATCATCCTTTTAGAAATCATATTAGATAATTAATATTTTCTGTTTTATCTATGAGCATTCTATGATAATTAATTGGTTACAAGATTGTTATTTTAAAAATATGAAAATAATAGCTATACTGTCAGTCATAAATATTGTAATGATGGACATACTGATCAAGAATGAAAGTGACAAATATAAAAACCAAGCTATTAAATATATACATTTATGTATTTATATTTTTCCATTTTAATGCATACATGCAATCTCATTTTTATTTGTTACATATTATATATGTTTAGAATGCGCATTTATTTTTTGGATATTTCTAATTTGTTTGGACACTTTACAGAAAACATTTTCTGATATCTGATGTAGGACAATGTAAGTCTAACAAGACATTTTACTTGGCTAAATCAGAATCGTTTTAATTGCTATGGCAGGCAGCATAATACCCCACATTCCAGCTTGCCTCCAGATGGCTACATTCTAGGGCAAAAGGGGAAAAGGGACTTGGCAGAGATGTGATTAAAGATTTTGAGATGAAGAGGTTATTCTGGGTGGGTCTCATGTAATCACAAAGTCCTACAAGTGAAGGGGGAGACAGAAAAGTTAGTGTCAGAGACAGAATTGAAGATGCTATACTGCTGACTTTGAAGATGGGGAAAGGGATCACAAGGCATAGAATGAATGTAGGTGCCTGTAGGAACTGGAAAAGGTGAATAAATAGATTTTCCTTTAGAACCTCCACAAAGGAGCACACCTTTGCCAATACCTTGATTTTAACCTGCAAGACCTATTCAGACTTCTGAAATCCAGATCTATGAGGTAATACTTTTAAAAAAATTAACCCATATGATTATGGTAATTTGTTACAGCAGCAATCAGAAACTAATATAACTCCTTAAGTCCCTTTTGGTTGGGCTGCCACTTTGAAGTTGTACCAATCAGGCTGGCCTAGAGATGTTGTTAGGCAGAAGAAAGAAACATACCCAGTAAGAGCCAGGGAATAATTCCAAATTTTCATATATATAATTTTCAGCCCTTTCATCCTGACCATTACCTAGAAAGCATAAAAGAGGAGACAATCTCCTTGTAGGACTGGGTGAATTCAGTCATTATACTTCCTCACTGAGTGTGTGGACCCAAGTAGCTGACAGAGGTTGTGCCAGAAACTTCATTGAATTGATTATTAAGCAGGATGTTCCAATACTCAACAATACCAGATAGCTGTGGATACTAGAATTGTGGATGGTTTACCAACTCCCTGGACAATCTGCTCATTTTTCAGTGTCCTTTGCAATAAAAGGTGCAAAATATTAGGAGTTAAAATGGTAATTAGTCGCTTAATTACAGGAATATTTTCTGAGAAACACATCCTTAGACAATTTCCTCATCTACTACACACTCAAGTTACATACTGTAGCCTGTTGCTTCTAGTATACAAATTTGGACACCATACTACTGTACTAAATACTGAGGCAATTGTGACACAATGGTGTTTGGTTATCTAAACCTAGAAAAGGTACAGTTAAAACATGGCATAAACGAGAAAAAGGGCTACACTTGTGTAGAGTACTTACCATGAAAAAAGCTTGCGGGCCTAGAAGTTGCTCTGGGTGAGTCAGTGAGTGAGTGGTGAGTGAATGTGATGGCCTAGGACATTACTATACACTTTTACACAACTTGCAGAACAGTAGGTTTATTTTCAATAGAGTCACTACAAAAATGTGAGTAATGCATTGTGCTGTGACATTATGCCAGCTACAGCATCACTAGCAAATACAAAGTTTTTAGCTCCATTATAATCTTATGGGACCATCATCATATATGTGGTCTGTTGTTGACCAAAATATCATTATAAGAGCATGACTGTATAATAATATATTTAATAAATATATAATATACAAATATAAATATACTATAGAATATTATAATTATATTGTACTAAATTATATTTATATTATATAATAGTATATTATTATAAACATATTTATGTACATAGAAAAATGTATAACTAGCTAAACATAATTCTCTGTTAATAACTGCTAGAATGAATAAAAATTCACCATATATATTATATCTGAACAGAAAACAACATAACTGATTTAATATTGTAAATATAAAGTAAAGATGAAGCTAGAAGATAAGTAGTAGATACTGTATGCATTCATACAGCTTATAATAGATGGAAATATGAAAACAGTTATCTATAAGTAGATATTGACAGAGAGCACTAGGGAGCTTATAGGAGAAAGATAAAGTTCAGTTTATGAATCTGGATTTAGACTCATGAATGTACATAGTTTGTGAAAATCTATCTACCTTTATGAAACATACAGTATTCTGTACATATGTACATTTCAGTAAAAATCCAAGCAAAACAAAATTTTAAAATTCAGTCATCACATACATACAAAACACACATATGTACATTTGTGTTTCTGAGTTTCGGCCAATGAAAATATCTGGAAATTATGAATAATCAGTAAGAGTTTCCTTGGTATCCAGAATGTACTCTTTGAATGACACTTCTCATTGAATGTAATCAGATCTTCATAGAGAAGTGGCTGATTACAATGTGGAAAGCATAAGAGTAATTGATGACTACTAGCATCACAATCAGAGTGCTGAAAGCTCATTTATAGTTTCTCATTGGCCAGATGTGGGCATCTTGAGCAATCCAAAGCAATTCTAAGAGCAATAAATTGCAGTGCATAAGATATATAAAAAAACATGAGTTTGAAATATATTTAAAAAGAAAATCTATTTTCCCCACCCCTGCTTTGGAGAAAACAAAGGAAATCAACTAATCATCCTGACCACCAGTAAATATAGGGAAATAAACATGCATTCTATTTTTCTTTCATGAATTGTGCATTGGGATAACTAAATAATTGATGAAGAAAATGTTGTGTTTATAGAAGCATTCCAGTAATAAATAGAGACCGATTCATAAAATTGAGAGTATAAAGTTATCTTGAGATTAAAAATATAACATTGAGAGCCACTGAAACAGACAATGTAGAACAAGAATGTGAATTCTTGTGAAGGATGACTTAAACAGGAATAAACGGCATAAGAAAGTTAGCCCTGTAGTATTCAAAACAATTAGTGGCAGAGAGGTTAAGAATGGTAGGTGTCCCAGGCACCTTCGAATTATGAAATGATAAAGCCTGAGAGATGTGTGACTTATTTATACAACACAGGTTTTCTCTTGGCTCATTGTGAAAAGCTAAATCTTATTTTGAGTGTGGATACTCTGACCTCACTTTTATAATAGACTTGAGAACTCAGTGAAAGCCAGAGGTTACTCTAAACATGACCCTCCTTATAATCCAGTGAAGTATTATCCTGTTGCACTGGATCATTCTTCATATCTGTTGAGAGTTGTGAGCTGTCGAGTGTGTGTTCTCCATTGTGATCCCAGTTGATAGACTTGAGAACTTCTGATGTATTATTAAATCCTCCAGAAAAAAATCAGAAGTAATTTCTGATGGAATACATTTTCAAACTAAAGTCAATACAAAGTGCCATTAATGTTGATATAGTTCATATTTTAAAGTACCTCAGGTGATATGAAATATAACTTTTCCATATACTATGGATATTTTTGTTGACAACTTATAAAAATTGGTTTATTTGCTAATTAGAATCAAATGCATAGAATATTAACTTACTTATTGTGAAACCATTTGAATAATATTTTAATAATATTTAAACAATTTATAAAATATATACTATTATAGTCTTTATCTACTTTTTATTATTTCCAATAATTATAATTCTTATAACTCAGACCAATTGCAAAACTTTATGCTTATTTATAGTATACTTTATTGCAAATATTAGAATTTAAAATAGGAAAAACATTCTTGTTAGGAAAAATAACAATAAGTATGTTTTAGTTTTTTTTGTGTTTGAACTACTTTGCATCCTGAATGGGGAAATATGTAATTAGAATTTTGTTTCAGTATATTACTTAACATGGATTTGCCCCATATAAAATAATCTGATTATGTCAAATAAAAATAATTGTTTTAAATAAGAGACTCAAGTATGTTGTAACAGCATGGTCATTGAGATTAATAGTTTTGAAATAAATTTTCAAATCCTATTTTCTGCATAAACCATGTAAATTAAATTTCTTATATTTGTTTTATAAAGGATGATTTTGTCCATTATAGCTTTTTGGAAAAAAAATGTTATTCTAACTTCGATATTTTTTCAAAATAGATTATTTTCAATTACATGAAAGTCTGTAAAGAGATACCTGATTCATGACCGTAACAGTAGAAATTAAATAAACTTAATAACTTACATTTGTTTTATTGCTAACATATATTATGACTCAACAGCATGGCAGTTTTTCCCTAATTTTTGCGACAAAAAGGAAGTAAAACAACAGTTTATTGTGGCAATACTTCATATTGGCCTACTTCTATAAATGGCCTTTAAGCTCTAGGGTAAAAATGAGAACATTCATATTTTTAAATTGTATACAAAAGCAGTTTCCATCCTGTAGCTGTTGTAGCACATATTGTCAAATAGAGACTACTAGATATATCTAAAAGTATTGCTACTCAGCAAATTATATACACTTTTTTGACATGTTTTACCTGGGGTGACCTTATTTAGAGTTTTGCTGACAATTTTAGAGATGCAAATTATTAAATGTTTTCAGTTTCCAATAACATGTGATGCAAGCTCAATGCTGTTTCTTCAACCTATCAAGTCTTTTTAGAATAAAACAGGGTCATTCTGCATGTGAAAAAAAAAATGAAAATAAGAAAGAAAAAATAATTAAGAATTAAGCAATCATGAACAGTTATATTGAGGATAATGGAAATATAGGAGACATTTAAAACATTAAAATAGTGCTATTAACTCTCATAACTTAATACCTGAAAGATGCCATTATGTGGTGTATACAAAAGCAGCTTAAAGGTTGTTATGTTCTTCCATTGTTTCCACATTATAGACAGAAATTCCTGTTTTGTTACAGTACATCTTTTGCTTTTTGATTTTTTTGTTGTTATGTTTTTTAGAGACAAAGTCTTGCTATCTTGCCCAGACTGGTCTCAAATTCCTGGTCTCAAACAATCCTGCTCAGCCTACTGCAGTGCTAGGATTAGAGGCGTGAGTCACCCATGCCCAGCAACAATCAATTTTTTGAATAAATATTTACTGAAGCAGAGCAAATACTTATAGTTTTCCTCTCTGTGTTACAAGGTATCATTTATACATTTTCTCATTTTTGTATATTTATTTATTGTTTTAATTATACATGTTCACTGTATTATTCCTACTTTGGCAACTGAGATAAAGGGAAATTTGTTTTTTTTATTAAAAAATCCATGTCTCTCTATTTTTGTGCTAAAATTACAATAACTAAAAATGAAGACCATTTTATTAGATTGGTTAATTCATATTAAAAAGAATAATCAAGGGTTCTTCACACTATTTTCTATATACTAATTAGTATTGCATTTTCCTACCTAAGTTCTGATCCATGTTTCTGTATAGTTACACTTAAACAATGTCAGTTGCATTCCACTTTATATAAATTAATTGCTCAACTTCTAATCATAATTGCAAAACTAGCCCTACTAATTTTATAATTGTTTATATTGCTTTAGCTAGTTCAAATAATTAACATCACTTCTGATTTTATCTTCTTTTCTAAGCTATGAGACTTTCCGTTGTTGGCAAACTTAATAATAGTACCAGTGGCTTCATCATCTAATTTGAAGACAACTAACCTTTCAACTCTGAGACGAATGTTTGCTCCACCAGTAATCACTGTAATCTCTATGGAAATACTTTCTTATTGAACTTTTTCCTGAGTGATATACTCTCAGTTCCCATAGGTTTTTCTTTTATTTTCTTTTTCTTCTGGGAACTTCAACCACATATCTCTTGAAAGTTAGTGGAGGTGTACTCTCACACGATGTCAGCCACCAGCAGTAGGTGAACTTCTGTAAGAGTTCATTTATTATAGTATTAGCACACATATTTCCACATTATTTTATGTTGGCTAGCTTCACATTCCAATGTAGATTTTTTTGTTCTGATCACAATTCAACACGAAGGATGCAGAAAAAGAGAATGCATCTCTCTCCATCATGAAACAATTATAACTTAGTTCTAAATATAATTCCTCTAATGTATGAAGATTTTTTCAAAAGGAAATCTCAAATATTGCATTATACATACATGGATTTCTCCTTAAAATATGACTGTCTAAGAGAGCCTTGAGAAAGTGTAGCTTACCTAAGCTCAATTAGGTTTTTTTGTTGGTGATGGTGGTGGTATTTTTTTTTTCTTTTTTATTTCAATTAAATATTCTAAATCCTAGATGGCTGTTTTAAACACATTGTACTGATGGTCACTTCCAAGATGGCTGAATAGGAACAGTTCTGGTCTGCAGCTCCCAGTGAGATTGACAGAGAAGACAGGTGATTTCTGCATTTCCAACTGAAGTACCTGGTTCATCTCATTAGGACTGGTTGCACAGCGGATGCAGCCAACAGAGGGCGAGTCAAAGCAGGATGGGGCATCACCTCACCTGGGAAGCACAAGGGGTCAGGGGATTTCCCTTTCCTAGCCAAGGGAAGCCATGACAGACTACACTTGGAAAATAGGGACACTGCCACCCAAATACTATGCTTTTTGACAGACTTAGCAGCCAGCAGACAAGAAGATTCCCTCTCATGCCTGGCTCAGCAGGTCCCATGCCCACAGATCATTGCTCACTGCTAGCTCAGCAGTCTGAGATCCATCTGTGAGGCTGCAGCCTGGCGGGGGAAGGGGTATCAGCCATTGCTGAGGTTTGAGTAGGTAAACAAGGTGTCTGGGAAGCTCGAACTGGGTGGAGCCCACTGCAGCTCAGTAAGGCCTAATGCCTCTATAGACTCCACCTCTGTGGGCAGGGCATAGCTGTACAAAAGGCAGCGAACAACTTCTGCAGACTTAAACATCCCTGTCTGACAACTCTGAAGACAGCCGTGCTTCTCCCAGCACAGCGTTCAAGCTATGAGAACAGACAGAGGGCCTCCTCAAGTGGGTCCCTGAACCCTGCATAGCCTGACTGGGAGACACCTCCCAGTAGGGGTTGACAGACACCTCATACAGGCAGGTGCCCCTCTGGGACAAAGCTTCCAAAGGAAGGATCAGGCAGCAATATTTGCTGTTCTGTAATATTTACTGTTCTGCAGTCACTGCTGGTGATACCCAGGCAAACAGGGTCTGGAGTGGACCTCCAGCAAACTCCAACAGACCTGCAGTGGAGGGGCCTGACTGTTAGAAGGAAAACTAACAAACAGAAAGGAATAGCATCAACATCAACAAAAAGGACATCCACACCAAAACCCCATCTCTAGGTCACCAACATCAAAGACCAAATGTAGACAAAACCACAAAGATGAGGAGAAATGAAAGCAGAAAAGCTGAAAATTAAAAAAAAACCAGAGTGCCTCTTCTCCTCCAAAGGATTACAGCTCCTTGCCAGCAATGGAACAAAACTGGACAGAGATGACTTTGATGAGTTGATGGAAGTAGACTTCAGAAGGTCAGTAATAACAAACATCTCTGAGCTAAAGGAGCATGTTTCAACCCATCACAGGGAAGTTAAAACCCTTGGGAAAAGATTAGCTATCTAGAATAAACAGTATAGAGAAGACCATAAATGACCTGATGGAGCTGAAAAACCACAGCACGAGAACTTTGTGATGCATTCCAAGCTTCAATAGCTGATTCGATCAAATGGAAAAAAGGATATCAGTGATTGAAGATCAAATTAATGTAATAAAGCAAGAAGACAAGATTAGAGAAAACAGAGGAAAAAGAAATGAACAAATTCTCCAAGAAATATAGGACTATGTGAAAAGACCAAATCTACTTTTGATTGGTGTACCTGAAAGTGAAGGGGCGAATGGAACCAAGTTAGAAAACACTGTTCAGGATATTATCCAGGAGAACTTCCCCAACCTAGCATGGCAGGCCAACATTCAAATTCAGGAAATGCAGAGAACACCACAAAGATACTCCTTGAGAAGAGCAACCCCAAAACACATAATTGTCATATTCACCAAGGTTGAAATGAAGGCAAAAATGTTAAGGGCAACCAGAGAGAAAGGTCAGTTTACCTACACAAAGGGAAACCCATCAGACTAACAGCGGATCTCTCAGCAGAAACCCTACAAGCCAGAAGAGAGTGGAGGCCAATATTCAATTTTCTTCAAGAAAAGAATTTTCAACCCAGAATTTCATATCCAGTCAAACTAAACTTCATAAGTGAAAGAGAAATAAAATCCTTTACAAACAAGCAAATACTGAGAGATTTTGTCACCACCAGGTCTGCCTTACAAGAGCTCCTGAAGAAAACACTAAATATGGAAAGGAACAACTGGCACCAGTCACTGAAAAAAATGCAAAATTGTAAAAACCATTGATATTATGAAGAAACTACATCAATTAATGGGCAAAATAACCAATTAACATCATAATGACAGGATCAAATTCAAACATAACAATATTAAACTTAAATGTAAATGGCTAAATGCCCCAATTAAAAGACACAGACTAGCAAGGTGGATAAACAGTCAAGACTCATCAGCGTGCTGTATTCAGGAGACCCATCTCATGTGCAGAGACACACTAAGCTCAAAATAAAGGGTGGAGGAAGATCTACCAAGCAAATGGAAAACAAAACAAAAGAAAAGCAAGGGTTGCAATGCTAGTCTCTGATAAAACAGACTTTAAGCCTACAAAGACCAAAAGAGACAAAGAAGGCCATTACATAATTGTAAAGGGATCAATTCAACAAGAAGAGATAACTATCCTAAATATATATGCACCCAATACAGGAGCACCCATATTCATAAAGCAAGTCTTTAGAGACCTACAAAGAGCCTTAAACTCCCACACAGTAATAATGGGAGACTTTAACACCCCACTGTCAATATTAGGCAGATCAATGAGACAGAAGGTTAACAAGGATATCCAGGATTTGAACTCAGCTCTGCACCAAGTGGACCTAATAGACTTCTACAGAACTCTCCACTTCAAATCAACAGAATATACATTCTTCTCAGCACCACATCACACTTATTCTAAAATTGACCACATAATTGGAAGTAAAACACTTTGCAGCAAATGTAAAAGAACAGAAATCACAACAAACTGTCTCTCAGACTACAGTGCAATCAAATTAGAACTCAGGATTAAGAAACTCACTCAAAACTGCACAACTACATGGAAACTGGATCACCTACTCCTGACTGACTACTGGGTAAATAACAAAATAAAGCCAGAAATAAAGATGTTCTTCGAAACCAATGAGAAAAAAGACACAAGGTACCAGAATCTCTGGGACACATTTAAAGCAGTGTGTAGAGGGAAATTTATAGCACTAAATGCCCATAAGAGAAAGCAAGAAAGATCTAAAATCACCCTAACATCATAATTAAAAGAACTAGAGAAGCAAGAGCCAACACATTCAAAAGCTAGCAGAAGGCAAGAAATAACTAAGATCAGAGCAGAACTGAAGGAGAGAGACACACAAAAAACCCTTCAAAAATATCAGTGAAACCAGGAACTGTTTTTTTAAAAGATCAACAAAATATGTAGACTGCTATCAAGACTAATAAAGAAGAAAAGAGAGAAGAATCAAATAAACGCAACAAAAAATGATAAAGGGGATATCACCACTGCTCCCGCAGAAATACAAACTACTATCAAAGAATACTATAAACACCTCTATGCAAATACACTAGAAAATCTAGAAGAAATGGATAAATTCCTGGACACATACACCATCCCAAGACTAAACTAGGAAGAAGCTGAATCTCTGAATAGACCAATAACAGGTTATGAAATTGAGGCAATAATTAATAGCCTACCAACCAAAAAAGTCCAGAACCAGGTGGATTCACAGCCAAATTCTACCAGAGGTACAAGGAGAAGCTGGTACCATTCCTTCTGAAACTATTCCAATCAATAGAAAAACAGGGAATCCTCCCTAACTCATGTTATGGGGTCAGCATCATCCTGATACTAAAGTCTGGCAGAGACACAACAAATAAAGAGAATTTTAGACCAATATCCCTGATGATCATCGATGCTAAAATCCTCAATAATATACTGGCAAATCAAATTCAGCAGCACATCAAAAAACTTCCACCATGATCAAGTCGGCTTCATCCCTGGGATGCAAAGCAGGTTCAACATATGCAAATAAATAAATGTAATCAATCACATAAACACAACCAATAACAAAAACCACACGATTATCTCAATAGATGCAGAAAAGGCCTTTGACAAAATTCAACAGCGCTTCATGCTAAAAACTCTCAATCAATTAGGTATTGATGGAACACATCTCAAAATAATAAGAGCTATTTATGACAAATCCACAGCCAATATCACACTGAATGGGCAAAAACTGGTAGCATTCCATTTGAAAACCAGCACAAGCCAAGGATGCCCTCTCTCTCCACTCTTATTCAACATAGTATTGGAAGTTCTGACCAGGGCAATCAGGCAAAAGAAAGAAATAAAGTGTATTCAATTAGGAAAAAAGGAAGTCAAATTGTCCCTGTTTGCAGATGACATGATTGTATATTTAGAAAACTTCATTGTTTCAGTCCCAAATCTCCTTAAGCTGATAAGCAACTTCAGCAAAATCTTAGGATACAAAATCAATGTGCAAAAATCACAAGCTTTTCTGTACACCAATAACAGACAAACAGAGAGCCAAATCATGAGTGAACTCCAATTCACAATTGCTACAAAGAGAATAAAATACCTAGGAATCCAACTTACAAGGGATGTTAAGGACCTCTTCAAGGAGAACTACAAACCACTCCTCGACGAAATAAAAGAGGACACAAACAAATGGAAGAACTTTCCATACTCATAGATAGGAAGAATCAATATCATGAAAATGGCCATACTGCCCAAGGTAATTTATAGATTCAATGCCATTCCATCAAGCTACCAATGACGTTCTTCATGTAATTGGACAAAACTACTGTAAAGTTCATATGGAACCAAAAAAGAGCCCACATAGCTAAGACAATCCTAAGCAAAAAGAACAAAGCTGGAGGCAGCATGCTACCTGACTTCAAACTATACAGCAAGGCTACAGTAACCAAAACAGCATGGGACTGGTACCTGGGAAGTCAGGGACCCTGAATGGAGGCACAGGCTGAAGCCACAGCAGAAGAATATAAATTGTGAAGATTTCATGGACATTTATTAGTTCCCCAAATTAATACTTTTGTAATTTCCTATGCCTGTATTTACTGCAATCTCTGAATATAAATTGTGAAGATTTCACGGACACTTATCACTTCCCCAATCAATACCCTTGTGATTTCCTATGCCTGTCTTTATTTTAATCTCTTAATCTTGTCATCTTCATAAGCTGAGGAGGATGAATGTCGCCTCAGGACCCTGTGATGATTGTGTCAACTGAACAAACTGTTTGTAGAGCATGTGTGTTTGAACAATATGAAATCTGGGTATCTTGAAAAAAGAACAGGATAACAGCAATGTTCAGGGAACACTAGAGCTAAGACTTCTGGCCATGGGTGAGCTAGATGGAACAGAGTCATATTTCTCCTCTTTCAAAAGCAAATAAGAGAAATATAGCGGAATTTTTTTTCTCAGCAAGGAACATCCCTGAGAAAGAGAATGCGCCTTGAGGGTAGGCCTATGAATGGCCCCCTCAAGGCATGCTATCTTTTATGGTTGAAGCCGAAGGGATGAAATAAGCCCTGGTCTCCTGTAGCACTCCCAGGCTTATTAGGACGAGGAAATTCCTGCCTAATAAATTTTGGTCAGACAGGTTATCTGCTCTCAAACCCTGTTTCCTGATAAGATGTTATCAATGACAATGTGTGCCCGAAACTTCATTCGCAATTTTAATTTCTCCTCATCCGGTGGTCCTGTGATCTTGCCCTGCCTCCATTTGCCTTGTGATATTTTATTACCTTGTGAAGTATGTGATCTCTGTGACCCACACCCTATTCATGCACTCCCTCCCGTTTTGACAATCGCTAATAAAAACTTGCTGGTTTTATGGCTCGGGGAACATCACGGATCCTGCCGACATGATGTTTCCCCCAGACACCAAGCTTTAAATTTCTCTCTCTTGTGTTCTTTCCCTTTATTTCTCAAACCAGCCGAGACACCTAGGAAATAGAAAAGAACCCATGTTGAATATTGGGTGTAGGGATCCCCCTGATAGGTACCAAGACAGATATATAGACCAATAGATCAAAACAGAGGCCTCAGAAATAATACCACACATGTACAACCATCTGATCTTTGACAAAACTGACAAAAACAAAAAATAGGGAAAGGATTCCCTATTTAATAAATGGTGTTGGGAAAACTGGCTAGCCGTATGTAGAAAACTGAAACTGGATACCTTCCTTAGACCTTGTACAAAAAATAACTCAAGATGGATTAAAGACTTAAATGTAAGACCTAAAACCATAAAAACTCTAGAAGAAAACCTAGGCAATATCATTCAGGACATCAGCATGGACAAAGACTTCATGACCACAGCACCAAAAGCAATGGCAACAAAAGCCAAAACTGGCAAATGGGATCTAATTAAACCAAAGAGCTTCTGTACTGCAAAGGAAACTATCATCAGAGTGAACAGGCAAGCTACAGAGTGAAAGAAAATGTTTGCAATCTACCCATCTGACAAAGGGCTAACATCCAGAATCTACAAAGAACTTAAACAAATTTACAAGGAAAAACGAACAACCTCATAAATAAGTTGGCAAAGGATATGAACAGACACTTCTCAAAATTAGACATTTATGCAGCCAACAGACATGAATAAATGCTCATCACCACTGGTCATCAGAGAAATGCAAATCAAAACCACAGTGAGCTACCATCTCATGCCAGTTAGAATGGCAATCATTAAAAAGTCAGGAAACAACAGATGCTGGAGAGGATGTGGAGAAATAGGAATGCTTTTACACTGTTGGTAGGAGTGTAAATTAGTTCAACAATTGCAGAAGACAATGTGGTAATTCCTCAAGGATCTAGAAGTAGAAATACCATTTGACCCAGTGATCCCATTATTGGGTATATACCCAAAGGATTATAAATCATGCTACTATAAAATCACATGCACACATATATTTATTGCAGTACTGTTCTCAATAGCAGAGACTTGGAACCAATCCAAATGTCCACCAATGATAGACTGGATTAAGAAAATGTGGCACAGATACACCATGGAAGACTATGCAGCCTTAAAAAAGGATGAGTTCATGTCCTTTGCAGGGACATGGATGAAGCTGGAAACCATCATAATCAACAAACTATCACAAGGACAGAAAACCAAATACCACAGGTACTCATTCATAGGTGGGAGTTGAACAATGAGAATACTTGGACACAGGGCTGGGAACATCATACACCTGGGCCTGTCAGAGGGTGGGGGGCTGGGAGAGGGATAGCATTAGGAGAAATACCTAATGTAAATGACGAGTTGATGGGTGCAGCAAACCAACATGGCACATGTATACCTATGTAACAAACCTGCATGTTGTGCACAGCTACCCTAGAACTAAAAATATAACAAAAAATTAAATTAAAAATTTAAAAAGTCATTTTGCACTGTGTCTGATGGTTCTATAAGGTTGGTGCCAAAGTAAATGTGGTTTTTGCCATTACGTTTCCGGCCAAAAAAGCAACTACTTTTGCACCAACCTAATAGATTGTCTCTACCTAATGGTTTTCATACTAATGGTCTAAATTTCATTTTTCATTATTACTATATAAAATAAAATCAAAATTTAATTGTAAGGCTTTTACATTTGTGGAAATATATTTTTTATTCTATCAGTTATTTTATTTGTGTTTACATTAAAACATCTAATGGATAAAGGAAACTCTTTTTATTTTCCTTAGGTAAGAATTTTGCCTTATGAGAATCTGTGAATCAATTGTTCTAATTACCCCTTCCTCATATTTCGACAGAGTTAGCCAAATACCTACCATTTATATGAAACTTGCTGTGAATAATCAACATCCTCTGAATAATCCCATTATTCTCTCTTCTCTATTCATTTTAAAATAGTTTGTTTCCAGTAGTCAACATTTTTATTGCTATTCCATTGACACCCAACAGACACAAAGACAAAATAAACAGAAGGTCTGTAAACACTTTTTCCCACCCTTGGAAAATAGATGCAGAAAAATATTTTTCATGTAGAGGTTGTAAATTCAAATTAGAGGTTGCACTGAAAGGTAAGAAGAAGTTGAAGCATTTTCAAAAATAGAGTTTGTTATTGAGCCCTGTGTCTAAAGATAGTTAAATGGAGAATATCATCATTAGTGGTAGTACTATTATTTTAATATGCACTACCAAAAACAACAATACATTTCCATAAGCTTAAATCTGCTCTTAGTTATTGTATTAGTCAGTTGGGGCTGTCATAGCAAAATACCATAGACTGGGTGGCTTAAATAACACAAATCTATATGTATTCAGTTTTACAGCCTGGAAGTCCAAGATTAATGTGCTAACAGGGTTGGTTTCTGGTAAGACCTTTCTATTTGGTTTGTAAGCTTCCTTCTTGCTACATCCTCATATGGCCTTTTCTCTCTACCCATGGAAAGAGAGATTGGTATCTTCTCCTCCTTAGAACGATACCAATTCTATAGGATCAGGGTCCACTGTATGACCTAATTTAAAATTAATTATTCATATCTCCTTAAAGGCCCTATCTCTAAACACAGTAACATTGGGGGTACACCAGCTCTTAATTAGTGAACACGTTGCTGCGAAATTTATTTTAAACAATGTTATACTGTTAAACAAGACCAAAATAAACAACAAAGTTTAATTTATCACATGTATCTTTTAAGTCACCTAATTTAGTAGAGTCAATAAAAGTCTGTAATTTCTGACACTGTATTAGGGAAATGAGACTTCAGTTTGTTTTAAGGACAACAATCAGTTGAGTGGAGCCCCTTAAACAATCTGAACCTTGGTCAAAAGTGGCTCTGCAGCATACATCCATCCTAAGTGGACATCCTTAGAACTACCTCTGGTTTCCTGGCTTTGAGAAGGATATTAGTATGGGATCCTAGGCAGCTGATCAGCGGCCCCGTAATATTTGGCCCTGTGATAAGATATACCCTCCTATGTGGAGGAGTTGAAGTAGATAGAGTAGTTAGTACAATTTCTTTTTTTTCTTGTCTGTAGAACTTAAAAGTCATATTTTCCCAATTTTAACTGCCTCTTATTAAAGGATGCTTAATTTAACATCACGGCATGGATGTGCTAGGAGGAATAGAACTCAGTACTCTGTAACCCACTTTACAATAGCCCATATGTCTATATGTCTGCTACTACAATAAATCAAGGACATGGACAGAGATACATAGGAGTGGATTTTGTAGATAGAACTATGAGGCTTGGTTCTACTGCTCACTACTTGTGTTAACTCAGTTTTATATCTGCAAAAACAGAATATCATTGTATCCACCTGATTAAATTGAGGGTTAGAAATAATGTCCAAAGTACAGTAGCTTGACAAAGACAATAATGGTTGTTATTATCCTTTATGTGGTACTATTGTGAATCAGTATCATTTCAGAATTGCACTCTAGACTAGAATTTTCTTGAGGGTAAGTGATGTGCTTAAATATTTTTCATTCTACATTAGTCTTGTTAGAATCTTATTCAATGCAATAAATATAGTAATCATGCAAAAACAAACTAAAAAATTCCTAACAAATTGGTTTTCTTTCTGCATGCTTTATCAATTGTATTTTAGGAGACATTCCTGCTTGCTTTTTCTTTTTTTTAAGATGAAGTCTCACTCTGTTTTGCCCAGGCTGGAGTGCAGTGGTGCTATCTCAACTCATTGCAACCTCTGCCTCCCGGGTTCAAGCTATTCTCATGCCTCAGCCTCCTGAGAATCTGGGATTCCAGTCACCTGCCACCATGCGTGACTAATTTTTGTATGCTTCCATTCTGTATAGGTGATTCTAGGCCCTGGCAAAAGGAACAGGACCCTATGGTAGTTGAAGAAAGTATTCCGAGAGAGATAATAAAAGACAGCCTTGTTGTAAAATTCGGTTTAAAAGGAATTAAGAAGTAATCACATGACATAAAATATAATGAGTCACTACTGAACCTAATATGTGACTAAAAATGCTCTTTATGTCAGGATCAAGCATCAGGTTTCAACTGTCATTAGAGTTAGTGTGGCAAGTGGATGAGAACCAGGATTAAAATGTTTATATGTTATTGTGCTCCTAATACTAAAGCATACATATCCTAATCTGTAAATTAATCCTTCTTAAGTGTTTGTGGTTTACTTGATTCTTTCCGCCTAAATCACTCTTTATCTTTTAATGGAAGATGATGAAATAGCAGTAATTGGCTAACGAGTTTAAGTGCTGTGTTACCAGTGAAAAGTTTTGGCAGCCTTAAGGGCTCCTCCTGTGCAGATTACTACATACCATAGTGATATTCAATCTGGTTAGCAATTTCAAGTGCTTTGCTGAATCTGAAAATTGTTTTATAATCCATTACATGCCTTTGCATAATTTTTATTCCACTTCAGTAAGCCCAAAGCAATTTTTATGAATAGCCAGCTCTAGTGAAATTGTAAAATTGAGTTGAATTTTCTTGGTACTTACTAACCATTACTTTCTTCTCTTTTTACTTAGTTATACAATTCCCCAATTACCCAATATTTTATCTCCTGAAGTCTCTCTCCTGAGGTCAGTGTTTGAAGGCTGACCAGGTCCTAATCTTCAGGACATCACTCTTTTCTCTGTATATTAACACAATGATGAAGAGCATGAGCTTTGGATTGAGACAAAACTGGATTTACATAGTATTTACACTTACCAGTTATGTGTCCTTGGGCAAGCCTCCATTTTCTTCTCTGTGAAATAAATATATTACTAGTTCAGTCACAAGGGTTTAATGTACTAATATCTGTAAAGAGGTCAAGATAACTGAGAAAGATTAAATATATTTTTTAAAAACTTGGTCCTGTAGAAGCACTTATGGATGGTGGCTGTGCAAACAAGGAGCTCAGCAAAACTTTCTTCCATAGAAACAACCCTAAGTGATGAATATCTTAAAATAAAGCATTCATTTAAAATCTCTGTAAGTTGTCCTAAGGGCATAAGTAATACAGAAACATTTATTCAAGAAAATGTACTAAATCATGGTAAGAACAATGAGGATGTGTGGCAACCTCTTTTCCCCTCTCCCATCTGCTAAGCTCAGTATGACAGAAAGTCTACCATAGGCTGTTGCAGCACAGAACACTGAATTATCTTCCTCCAGCTCCCAGTTCAGGGCTATTGCATCTCTCCAGAAGATGCAGGCTACCAGTATTCCTTATCTTCACCAGTTCCACATTGCAGAAATTTCACACCAGGCAAGAAAGGCTAAGAGATATGTAGCTGTCATCATCCATCCAGTTCCTGCTTACAGGGAAGAAGTTCTACTCAAGTAAGGCTGGTTGAGAATATGGGGTCACCAAAATCCCTAACCCAGCTCACTCATATGGCAGAGATTTGAAACTGAAGAAGAAAAACTGAGAAGACTACAGACTACTGCTCCTACCTTGAGGCCTGCTTTTGAGGCAGGGCATTACTCTGAGAGTTGGAAGCCACTGTCCACGGACACCACTGCATCTCAGGGGCTCAGTGACTCTACCCATGAGAGAGGCAGGCTGTGAGAAAAGAGTTTCATCCCTAAGGGACCTGACTTTATTTGAAACAGAGTGCTAGGAAGTTCAAGCTTAAGAGTGTTTATGGATAAACACAAACGAACAAACAAACAAAAACAGAAAAAAAAAGCAGTGTAGATTATAGTGGTAAACAATTAAGAAGAGACTGGCAGCTACATGATAACAACATGCAAAACCATAATCAGATAAAAGTTTAATCGCACAAACTAGGGGAAAAGACAGCTAAGAAAAGCCCCACTGGTGATATAGCAAGTTGCAAGGTCCAGCCTCAATGACTGTCATTGCAAAGAAGTCCCAAGTTGCTCGGATCATATGTAGAATGTGTTATTACCCAGGGACTTGTCAAAACGATACTGAGATCAAGTTGTAATTAATGGATACTGGATGTCATATCAATGGGAAATTTTGCCAGAGGTTACTGAGAAAAGTAGAGTAAAAAGCACTAGAAAAAATGTAGTTAAAACCATTGTCTTTTCTAGGAGCAGGGAATTATGGTGACTATATGCATGTCCATGTTGGTGCTCTCTGAAAACTGACACTAGAGTCTGCAGACTGCTGGAGAACTAGACTTTGGTGAAATAATGTAGCCAAACAAACACATACATAAATGTAACAATTTTTAAATATGTATATTGAAGCACATAACATTAACAAGTAGCTCTGGAGTGGGAGTAGAACCACTTACATAGAATTGTAAAAATTTGAAACTAAAATTGTCATTTTTCAGCACAAAAATAAGAAACTAGATAGATAGATAGATAGATAGATAGATAGATAGATAGATAGATAGATAGATATGATACAGGCACAAGAAAAAAAAAAGCAGATAACCAAATAGTCAAAACAATATTGAAAAAGAACAAATTTGGAAGACTCACTCTTCCAAATTTGATGCTACAAAGATACAGTAACCAATACCTTCTGGTGCTGGTGTAAGCACAGACATACAATTCAGTGGAACAGAATTAAGAGTACAAAAAAAAAATCTTTATACTTATGGTCAGTTCATTTTCAACAAGAGTGGCAAGAGAGTTCACTGAAGAAAGAACAGTTTTTACAACAAAGGATGCTGAAATAACTGGTACTGAAATGTCAACATGCAAAGTAATAATTTTGGACCACTTCCTTAAACCATCTGCACAAATTAACTCAAAATGCATCAAAATTTTTGTAAGAGCTAAACCTATACAGTTTTTAGGAAAAAAAATCTAGGAGTAAATCTATATGAACCCGTGTTAGGCAAATCCTACTTACATATGACACCACACACACAAACAAGAAAAGACAATAGATAAATTAGACTTCATCAAATTTAAAATATTTTGTGCTGCCACCAATGTCAAGAAAATAAAAAGACAACCCATAAAATGGAGACAAGTATTTACAAGTTATGTACCTGAAAATAAACTTGTATTTAGAAAACATTTTTAAAACTCATATAACTGAATAACAAAAAGATGAATATGCCAATTTAAAATTGGGCAAATATTCTAAATGGATAGTTTTCCTAAGAAGACATACAAATGTCTAAACTGCATATGAAGCTATGTTCAACATCATTAGCCACAAGGGAAATGCAAATCAAAACCCCATTCGACATATTAGGATGTCTATAATGAAAAACATCAAAAAGTATTGTGAATTGTGGAGAAATTTGAACCCTTAATATGGCTCCTTTAGAAAATGGTTTGGCAATTCCTGACAATGTTTAGTGTAGCGTTATAACATAATCTAGCAATTTCACACAAGAGAAATGAAAACATATGTCTGCATGAAAATTTGTACATAAATGTTCACAGCAGCATTATTTGTAATAGCAAAAAAGTGAAACAACTCAAATGTCCATAAGCTGGTTAATATTTAAGCAAAATGTGGTATATCCATGAGATGGAATTTTGTTCAGGCCTAGAAAGAACTGATACATGCTCTGACATGGATGAACATTACAAATATTATGCTCATAAAGAGCTAGTCACAAAGGAACACATATAATATTTCATTTATATAGACTATTCAGAATAAGAAAATGTATAGAGACAGAAGGTGGAGGCCAAGCATTGTTGGAAGGGGATAGAAAGTGACATTTTTTCCCCTTTTGTTGATGATGACAATGTTCTTAGATTGTAATGATGGTTGCATAACACTGTAAATCTACTAGGAAAAAATTTAAATGCATACATTTTATGGTATATAAATTATATCTTCAAAAAGTCCTAAAGGACTGGTGAGACTGGTGATGCTCTTCTCTAAAAATAAACTTGACTTTCGTCTATTTTTTCAAAGTCTTTGACAATAAATTACTTCAATCAAGTCTTTTTTTTTTTTTTTTTTTTTTAAAGGAGAAGGTCTTGGTCTGTCATCCAGGCTGGAGTGCAGTGGTGATCACTGTAACCTCAAACTCCTGGGTTCAACCTCTCACCCCAGCCTCTGAGTAGCTAGGACTACAGGCTTGCAACACCACACCTCGCTAATTTTTAAATTTTCTGTAGATATGGGGTCTCACCATGTTGCCCACACTAGTCTCCAACTCCTGGCCTCATTGATTCTCCTGAATAAGCCTCCCAAAGCACTGAGATCACAGGCATGTGCCATTGTGCCCTGCTTCAATGAAGTCTTAATATTTTAAAGTAACTCTTCTTTTCACAATAATGCATATACAAAATACAAAAGGCATCATTATTTTTTTCAGTGTACTCTGCATGCAAATGATAAAAATCTCTGTAAGATAAAAATGTAATAAAGTACACAATAATTTTGTTACCAAAGGTACTTACTGATGTGTTAAAAAATTCAGCACCAAAGTTGATGTGAAAATAGTTTGGGTAGTTCATAGGCTTACACATACAGAAGCATAAAAAAACTGAAGCGATGTACATCAAAATATTGTTATTTTGTTGGTAGAATTACATGTGATTGTTTAATTTTTATTAATTTCTCTATTCATATTTCTACAACTACACATACCCTTTTTTGTAATTAGAAGCAATATTATTATTGTCAAAAGAGTAAAAAGAAAGATGTAACTTTTTCAAAAAGATAACATAAGTAATTATTAAATATTTTTATAACTTACCTATGTGTAAGAAATGATACTAGTTGATAAAAATTTAAATATACACAACTCTGGTTAGTCTTCCAGGAAATTACCATTTAGTAAAGCTGAGTTCTGTACATAAAGCCACAAAGTTTAAACCTAATATACGATTGATTTTATATATGTATTATATGTGTATTATATATGCATATTAGTAGCCACATTGCTGGGGTAACTTTTTGAGGAGGATCCTTTTCTGATAAGGAGACTCCATGGAAAAGGTGATTTGCATTGTGTCTTTCAACTTGGTTATGCCGTTAAGTTGTGTAAGGACAGATGTTATTCTTGGCTAAGGGCATAATGTGAATAAACATCCTGAAATTTAAAAACATAATAACGATTGGCTGGGCACAGTGGTTCACATCTGTAATCCCAGAACTTTGGGAGGTGGAGTTGGGCAGATCACGAGGTCAGGAAATGGAGACCATCCTGGCCAACATAGTGAAACCCCCTCTCTACCAAAATACACAAAAATTTAGCTGGGCGCGGTGGCATGCCCCTGTAGTTCTAGTTACTCGGGGGTGCTGAGGCAGGGGAATTGCTTGAACCCGGCAGGCGGAGGTTGCAGTGAGCTGATATCATGCCAATGCACTTCAGCTTGGCGATAGAGCAAGACTCCGTCTCAAAACAAACAAACAAACAAAAACCATAATAATGATCGAGGTCATAGAACAGAAAGTATAAAGGAGAAGTGACAAAATAAAAGACCAGAAAATGATGTGGAGGATGAAAAGTGGAGGTCAAACGTGATGTTCTGAATTTATCGTGGATTAGGTTTGATGAGTAGAGATTAAATCAGCAGGGAGTATGTGGGAGAACACTTCTGAGAGAAAGATTAAAGAAGAGAAAAGGATTTTCTGAATGTATATGAAGAGACTGACTAGGGCTGGAGCTTACATAGAATGTTAGAAGAATGTAGTAGGACTTTGGTTATCTCAGGAAGGATTTCAGAGTTTAATTAAGAGGTAGTGGAGCTCAATCAAAGTTTTCAAAGAAAGAGAGTAATGATATAAGCAACCATAATGCACTTTAAACATTTTATGTAGAACTAAGCATATCTTATTTTAATGTGCTGTTCATTTATGTATGTATTTATCACCCTTTTTCTGTAAACTTTTGGGATGCAAAGACTATAACTAAGTGGCATTCAATTAATATTTGCTTAATAAATGGACGAAAGAAGGAATCTGTAACACAAGATATTATTTTAAACAAAAGTATGACTATAAAATTAATGTTAAAGAACAAATAGTGCCAGCCAGGGCAATATTATACTGAGACCTCATCTGTACAAAAACATTAAAAAATAAAACAATAGCCAAACTTGGTGGTGTGTGCCTATAGTTCCAGCTAGTCATGAGGTGGGAGGATTGCTATAACCTGGGAAACGGAGGCTGCAGTGAGCTGAGATCATGAAACCGCACTCCAAGCTGTGGAACAGAATGAGACCCTGCCTCAGGAAAAAACAAACAAAACAAAAAAAAGATCAAATAGTGAATGACAATAATCAGAACTTAAGACACTGTAATTAATTCAAGTTACTTCTCTTGGTGTTCAAATATTAGGCCAGTAATTTTGCTCTAGTATATATCAGAATCACCTTATCGAAACACAGATCACTGCTTCACCATCAAATTTTCTTATTCAACAGATTTTAGTGCCAAAGACATTTTTTACCAAAAAAATCCCAGGTAATGCCCATAATGTTGACCTGAGGATATGCTTTGAGAAACTCTGAATTAGAATATTTTCTCCACCATTTTAATCTGGTTATTCTTATTAGGAATTTTTAATGACCACAAACATACAATTCTCTATATACCAGATTTAAAAAAACAAACAAACAAACATGCCAGCAATGAGTAAATATTTTCGCGTGCTGGGAGGTAGTGTAATACAGTGAAAAGAGCATAGATTTTAGTTCTAGTATAACTAACGTTGGATTTTGGCTTCATATCTTGCTTGTTGTTGGCTTTGAGCAAGTCACTGACCTCTGAGTCGATGGCACATAGTTGTACTCAATTGTAGCACTACAAGAGAGTAGTTAATGGCAAAAGTTTAAAGGTCAAACAGAATTCTTATTTTCTCAGTTCTTGTTACATATCCTAGCATGCGACATTGAAAAAATTAAATTTATCTGAACCTCACCTTACAGATACATAAAAATGTTTATCTTATAGTGTTACTGTAAGGATTATAAAAGATAACATACAAAGAACTTGAAACCTTACTTAACATAAAAGTATTCAATATAGACTAGAATTATTTTTATTCATTATTTAAAGTACTTCCTCTTTGAAAGTAAAAGAAATTTTTACATCAACATTATTCTTGCTTACTAAGCTTTAAGTAAAATTTGTTCATTTGTTTATTTCCTTTCTCGTGCACTATACTAATTGGGAACTGGCTATATCTGTACTTACACAATATTATTTCTCTTAAATGGTCCAATACAATAACAGGGTTTTGCTGTTGTCGTTCAACAAGATGTATAATATTATATACATTTGGATATATTATGTGAAAATAAGCAAAGATCAATCGAATGAGAACAAGCAGAGGGTATTCATTCAAAGCTTGCTCTAGTAAGGGCATCAGCCATCATCACTTGCATTTTGACAGAGATACAAAGGCAAACAGAGAGGTGGGAAAATTATAGAATGAAAGAAAGGGAAGATTTTAAGTATGCCCTGATTGGAAGTTTGGTGTAGGGAAGCTGCAGGTGGGCTAACTAGAAGTGAGGCATTCTACATGCTTGGCTAGGGGTGCATATTTGACTTTCTCTGGTTGATCCTAAGTTTGAAGCTAAGACAAAAATTAAGGAAGCTGTGTGTTATTAATCAAGTTTTGGCCTTTTTGTGCCAATTGTTACTAAGGGTACTGTTTGGCTTCTTGAATTTACTGCTAGAGGTCGCAGTATGAATTTCTACAAGTCTGGTTTATTGATAGTAGGCTAGCTTCTGGGCTGGGTGCAACAGATAATGGCTTGGTTTCCTGGGCTGATTCCTGTAGACTGCTGTTTAGAGTTCTATTTGTATATGTAATCTAGCCATCATTCATTTGTACATTCTATTTCTCAATAAATGGATTATTTAATAATAATAATAGCACCTTTATATTTTAAGAAATGCATAGGTTGACTTTCTCATCTTTGTAAATATGGTTATTTAAAAGTAACAAGATAGTGGATAATCAAAAAAACCCATTGAAAAATTAAAACTTATGGTGTGCTGGGTGCAGTGGCTCAGGCCTGTAGTCCCAGCACTTTGGGAGGCCAAGGCGGGCAGATCACGAGGTCAAGAGATCAAGACCATTCTGGCCAACATGGTAAAACCCCGTCTCTACCAAAAATACAAAAATTAGCTGGGCATGGGGGTGCGTGCCTGTAGTCCCAGCTACTCGGAAGGCTGAGGCAGGAAAATCACTGATTGCAGTGAGTTGAGATTGCGCTACTGCACTTCAGCTTGGCGACAGAGCAACACTCCATCTCAAAAAATTAAAAAGCAACAACAACAACAAAACTTATGGCAAAGGTAATAAGGCAATTGGGTATACCTTTTTTAAAAAAAAGGTGAGTTGGTGTTTTGTTGTAACTTCTCTCTTTTTTTATGATGTATGTATGGATACATTTTACACGGGGTTAGTGTAATACGATGTCAAAAAAAAAGCACTTCCTTTGTTTTGTTGCTCTTTTTCATAACAATGTCAAAAAATCACATAAATTTACTAAGACATTTAAAAAGGTGAGATAAAATCTAGCATATATAAGAAAATATGTAATTTTATTATTATTATAATAATGTTTTCTCCAAACATGTTATACAAATTTGTAGTCATACAATAACAACTTTTTTTCTAGTAGCCTTTTTTTCTCATTTTGAAAAGACCAAAATGAATAAAACTGATTAACCATTTTAAAGAAAATGTGCAAGTGTGCAGATCAGAAGTTCTTTAAAATTCACACATTTAGAATATTATTTTTTAAATTTGTGGCTAATTAGTTCATTTTCACCCACTTCATTGTGACATTAAGTTATTTTATTGGAGATTATTGACAATGTCAACTTTAGTTTAATTTTTGTTTTGCAATCTGTAGAAACATCGGTAATTGACTTGGTTTTTAGAATTAAAGTAATTTATTGAAGGTATATCTTTAACTAAATTTAGCTTGTAAAATTATTTTGAAGTATTAATAACAAGTTTTCTAAATGTGTCTTTTTTATTGCTAATTAAAGGTACATATGTTTAAATCTGTTTTATCCTTCACTTTGTGACCTATTAAGAAAAAATGAGAGATAAACTGAGTCACTAATATTTTATCATTTTAAGGTCAGACTGTCTAGGTTAGAATTTTGTCTCCAGTCTTCACCAACTGTTGAACTTAAAAAAAGTCACTTAACGTATCTATGCTATAATTTTCTTGTCTAAAATCAGGCCTAATAATAGTACCTATCTCATGCTATTTTCGAAGAGTAAGTTAGTTAATGTAAGGCAAGCAATG
Organism: Piliocolobus tephrosceles; assembly: GCF_002776525.5. Lineage (NCBI taxonomy): Eukaryota > Metazoa > Chordata > Mammalia > Primates > Cercopithecidae > Piliocolobus > Piliocolobus tephrosceles. The sequence goes on along the minus strand of NC_045435.1, from coordinate 121,505,502 downwards.
AGAACAGAGCCTAGTACAAAGTAAGTACTGAATAAATGGTAGCTATTTTCCTAACATTATATATTTTACTAAGAAAGAGTAATTCAATGAATAATTATAGTAATTGTCCTGAGCTCCACTTTAACCACTATAATATTTCCTAGTATTTCAAGTATAAGTAATACCAGGACTAGAAACAGATCTCAAGTAATATTTTCAGCATAAGAATATTTTTAACAAATTTGTGAGTTCTAGTGTGTTATTTTTGTAGTTGTATCAGCTTCTCTTCCTGATCTTAATTATTCATTTGAACAAAGGTAAGACTTGGAGGTACTCAGTGTTGTCATGAATGTAGGGACCTCCACTAGATATTCATGAGGGTTCAGAGAAAAGCCCAGATCAGCTCAGGACTGAGAATATCCAACACTGAAAGTATAGAGAAATTCAGCATACAGCACAGGAAAAGCACTGTATTTGGAATTATAATAACCAGTTTCAGATCTTTTCTGAGACAGATAAATGTATAACATTGACTTAATTTTTACTTTCAGACGTCTTATAAATTGAGGTAACAACACATATTTCATAAGCATTTTGAATACATAATGAGTTAGTTCTTGAAGAATCAATATCTGAAAGTTTTGTGGTTATTTTTATAGAAAAGTTGTTTTTACGTATTTTGTTACTTAGAAGCAAGAACTATACTTTGGAATGTTTTTTTTTTTTCAAGTTCGACCTTGCAAAGGAAGGACTCGAATCTTTCTCTGAAATGTACTGAAAACTAAAAACATATGAAGACTAAACTTATTGCTCCATAACAATAGAAAATGACACAATTCCAAAACCAGGTGTTATAATACATCTCAACAAAATAGAATAAAATTTGGATAAAACCAAAAATTGATTATCAGATGAGTGTGTGTATGTGTTAACTGATGTTGATTTCCCAGTGAGAAAATGAGAGAAAATGAAAGAAAATGGAAGTAAGTACTGTGGTTCTTATACCTAATTCCTGAAATTTAAAAAGTGATAACAAAAGAGCAAAAGCAAAAGGAAAATAAAAATATTTCTTAGTGGTAAAATCTCTCAATGGAAAACAAAAAAAAATGAAATACATAACTTTCCATGTTTTCAGGAAATTGATGTGAACATGAACTTTCTAAAAACAATCATGCAGTTCAGATTACTTCATTCTTCTATATAAATTTTGCATTAATTTTATCTGTATCCTTGTATATTTTATATTTTTATGACTAATTTTCAGCATTCTGTATTGTTTATGTATTTATTAAACTTTTGCCCACACCTCCCAGGCCCCACTAAAATGTTATTCACACTGGGCAGGGATCTTAGTTTCTTTTGTTTATTGATATTCCAAGCACTCAGTTAAATAGCAAGTGGTCAATAGATCTCACAAATGAATAGACAATAAATGAATGAAGTAATAATTTGAAGAAAAAGTATACAAACTAAGGTATTTCTATTCTAGAAAAACAGGAGCCAAGAATATTGAAAATTAGTCATAAAAATTAGTAATAATAAGAATTAACGCATTCTTCTATACAAATTCTAATCCAAAATAATGAGAATGACTTATTTGTTCTCGGATATCATCTTCCATTTTTACCCTTGGTCACATAGTTCGAGCCATACTTGCTTCCTGCTGTTCCATGACACAGCGTATCCTCCCATGAGGGCTTCACACTGGCTGCTCCTTCTGCATTTCTGAGCTGGGTGCATGACCAACTCTTTCACTTCCTCCCAGTGTTTGCTCAAATATAACTTTCTCGTAGATCAACCTTGAGCCTTCGTGGGATTTATTTCCCAACTTCTGTGGCTCCAACTGTGAACATGGCCTCTATCATACTTGCTATTTTTTTAATCATTCACTGATTGAATTAATGTTATTAACAGTGGAGAGGGGAATAATTGACATAGCCTTTGGGAAAGCATATGTGTGCTGTTATACTTTCCACACAGATGCAAGTTGCTTTTGATTTTTCTTAGAGAGAGGATGAGAGGAATGTAGTTGCTTAATCAATAGCGCATACCGTATACATGAGGCTGTATTAACCTTCTCTGAGAATATGCTACATCAGACACAACGTTAGAGTTAAAATTCTTACTTGGTTGAAATGAATTGTCTACTGTTGTTCATTAGGTTTCATTTGAGGAGACAGCAGGGGAATATTGGGAACTACCACTCTTCCATTCTCGGTTTTTATGCAGGCATTAATCTCTACTGTCTGCCCTATATGCAGTATTTTTTATTTAATATCTTAGCTAAAATAAGGAGGCAGTTTCATAGACCTTTGCTTGGCCTGCTTCGCTATTATATCTTTTATTTTATTTATAAGTCAATAAGCCAAAGTATGAGTTCTGCCAACTACCAATATGCTAACTCTGTTTGTATTAATATATTCAAGGGCCAGAAATATAACTACCTCCATCTGTGAAAGCAGTAGACCCACTGTGAGCCAGATTCCATTTATTATATGATTCCTAAACACCTCTAATTTGTTTTTCTTTATTTTTGAGGGAGGGTGTTGCTCTGTCACCCAGGTTGGGGTGCAGCAGTGAGATCATGGCTCACTGAAGTCTCAACCTCCTGGGTTCAAGTGATCTTTCTGCTTAGGCCTGCCAAGTAGCTGAAACTATGGATGCACACTCCCACGTCTGGCTAATTTTTTTATTTCTTCTTGAGGTGAGATCTTGCTATGTTGCTCAGGCTAGTCTTGAACTCCTGGCCTGAAGTGATCCTCCCACTTCCACCTTCCAAAGTGCTGGGATTACAGGTGTGAGCCACCACACTCAGCCAACACCCCCAATTTGAATAGCAAGTCATGATGGAACTTTGAGTTCCTGGGTATCAGTGTGAAATTTGACCATCTGTTCAACTGTCCTAGAAGTGTTTGTGTGTTCCCCATTTTCATGTATTGAGTCTCCTTTATAAATGGTCACAGGTCACATTGGGAAATAACTAGGGAAATCATTGCAGTATTATTTTATCATAGTATTCTGAGGGTCTCTTTCTCACTGGAACACTGGGACCCATTTTCTATTTTTCACTTAATGAGTTTAGCTGTGAGAACTGTTTCAATCAGAAACTGGACAATGAATCTTTACATTGCAGTCACCTAAAAATCTGTTCTTGATTTCTTTGGTTCTACAGATTGAGGAATACCCTTGTTATCAGTACATCAATCTTATTCTTAGAAGTGTCTACACCTATCATCATAGCTCTTTGTTAGCCAGGCCCCCTAACAATCACTTAAACCTTTAGCTCATTACATTTCAAAGTTAAGCACTGCCACCTGGTCTGTATTATTTTTAGTTGTTGTATCTTCCTTGCTTTCAGGAAGTCCAATTCTATACTGGTACTTCCTACCCTGGGCTACCATCAACTCTAGTCTACAAAGAATTCCCATCACTGAAATTCTCAACAGTTCTGATGCTCCTCTCAGTAGCGCATTTCTTATCACTTTGCTAAATACAATGTCCCACAGGCCTTCCTTTGGGACAGGGTTTTCTGTCTTATATAATATATCAAGCTGAACATATTCCACATATTGATGCTTTTGATCCCTTCATCCACCATTTGTTATGTCAGTTCCAACATTTTCTCTTCACAATCTGGGGTTGTTACTTCCTATAAGTTTCCAAATGCCCAACTAGCCACTTATTAACATTCTGTACTTGGGACCTTCCTATGTCACAGGGTAATGCTCCTATATTAGTAAATACTTGCTACTCAAATTTCTTATTACATCTTGCTTGACCTTAAACATTCTAAATATAATTTCAGATATTCTGCACTAACTGATGCTGGGACATGTAGGCTATAGATTACTATTAGTGTATGAGCTACTCTGAGTTAATGGATTTGTTTTTCAGTCATAAACTTCCTGGGCTACATTTCCTTCCACTTTTACCCCATTCCAAAGAACTACCAGTGAAATTTTAGCAATTGTATGACCTCAACCAATGAGCGGCTATAAGTACTTTACTTGACCCTAGAGAAGTAGTTGACATTTTAATCCAGCTGACAGGTCATCCAGTTCCAAAATCTCGTTTTCGAATCCGTTTCCTATAAGGGATTTTGATAACTGCTTTAGGTCAATTTTCCTAGACAGTAATCCTGTGATCGCTATTTCCACATAGGAATACTGTTTCACTAGGTGGTCAAGCTGTGCCACAAGATAGAATATAACACAAGTGATGCCAAGATCAAAAGACAGATAGTATACCATCCAGGAAATAAACTAGTTCATGATTCAAGCTTGCTGAGAGCAAACAACGCTTACACCAGACTCAACATTTACATACAGCAAGAGCAGAGAGTGAATGCATAAGACCCAGTCTTTATAGTGTGTGGGTTTCCCATGGCTGGTGTGTCCATAGAGCAGCCATCATGGAATAGTGTGGCTACACCCATCCACCTTAGTGCTCCAGTAAGGGCTCTGACACATGCATAGCCACACAGTTTCAAGAGAAGTTTACATGTGTCAGATACAGAGGGAATGGGGACATACTGGTAGTGCTCTTAGCTCTTTGCATACAATAAGATTTGTGAGCTTGTCAGAATGTCTTGTACTGAGCACATGGTTCTTCCTGGGAACATAAAGGACACATTAGACTGCACTTGAGTCTTTCCCTCACAGTTTACCCCTGACTCTCATGTGTCCTGCAAAAGTAGACCTTATGCATCCCTTACATAGACTTGTCAACCATCAGATGATTAGCCATAGCTGTGTCCCTTTGCCCCAGTACTACTTACATTATCTGTGATACCTATAAGAACTCATGGAGATCCTGTCAATTGAAGCAGCACTGATAAGGTCCAGGAGGCAGCCCACTCTAGAATGATAATCAAGACTGCTTGGAGAAGAGTCTACAACTTTCATCCTTACGTGCTCAAATTCAGCTAGTTGACAGGGTCAAGTATTAACTGTAATGGTAAGTACAGTGAAACTAACAAGAGCCAATGTTCTTGTTCATTCAATTTCTACACATTATTCTCCATCTGCTAGCTGTTACTGATGACAGAGTAGAATGGGTTAATTATGACATCTCTTCTTATTCACCCAGAAGGTAGTCAAGGGCAATGCAGTTGTTCAGGACCAATTTCACCTGGGAATGTAGTGAGTCCTGTTGCTGTGTTGAACTGGCTGTGGCTTTAGTCATAGTTATGTCATGGTTAGCAACAGGTTTGACATCATGATCTCTAAGGTACAGACACTATCCCTGGTATGAGGATGTATATAAAAAATAGAACCAGCTTTCTGATTGGACCCCAAGGAACATGGACATTTGGGACATCTGATGGGTAAGTGGGATGGTCTCATCTATCCAGAGATGTCACTATGAAGGAACACCTGGCATCTCAAAACTCCTGAATGAAAGGCCTCTTTGAGAGGTAAACATTCTGTGGCCCATGACACTGCAAAGGAACACATGGGGTGGAAAATATATGTCACCTCAACAAAGGATCACTTGTCTAAATAGCACCACTCCAGTGGTAGAGGACTTAATTCATCCATGGGTCCATCGACGTTGAAAAGTTACAGGGAGTATTGGTATTCCTAAAAAGTCAGTGATGTTTAAAGTCTCCTTTGGCATTGATGTGTCTTTGATGGCATCAAATAAATGTTAGTGCATAAAATATCATAAGGTCATTGAATTTGGATGTGCAGCAGGGGTGTGGCATGTTATGCAGAGCCATTGTTTGTGAGGGGGACCTGGACAATGTAAGGCATGATGGACTCACACTGGATCCAAGAACAGTGGTCCAGGGTGATAATAGAAAGTGTAGGTAAGAAATTTCCTAAAGATCAAACAATTAACAAATGACAGATCTTAATCTATCTTGATTTGACTTTTGTATAAGGTGAGAGACCTGATACTATAAAAATTCTGGAAGATAACATCGGAAAAACCCTTCTAGAAATTGGCTTAGGCAAGGATTTTGTGGCCAAGAACCCAAAAGCAAATTCAATAGAAACAAAGAAAAATAGCTGGGGCCTAATTAAACCAAATAAGTTTTTCATAGCAAAAGGAACAGTCAGTGAACAGACAACCCACAGAGTGGGAGAAACTCTTCACAATCTATGCATCTAACAAAGGACCAATATCCAGAATCTACAACGAATTCAAACAAATCAGTAGGAAAAAAAAAAAAAACAAAAAACAAAAAACAAACAAAAAAAAAAAAAAACAATCCCATCAAAAAGTGGGCTAAGGACATGAGTAGAGAGTTCTCAAAAGAAGATATTCAAATGGCCAAGAAACATATGGAAAAAAGGCTCAGCATCACTAATGATCAGGGAAATGCAAATCAAAAGCACAATGCAAGACCACCTCACCATGCAAGAATAGCCATATCAAAAAATCAAAAAACAATAGATGCTGGCAAGGATGCGGTGAACACAGAACACTTCCACACTGCTGGTGGAAATGTAAACTAGTACAACCACTATGGGAAACAGGGTGGAGATTCCTTAAAGATCTAAAAGTAGAACTACCATTTGATCCAGCAATCCCACTACTGGGTATCTACCCAGAGGAAAAATGTTACTATTCAAAAAAGATACTTGCACACACATGTTTAGAGAAGCACAGCTCACAATTGCAAAATCGTGGAACCAACCTAAATGCCCATCAATCAAGGAGTGGATAAAGAAACTGTTGTATATACATGCAATGGAATACTACGTAGCCATAAAAAGGAATGAATTAACAGCATTTGCAGTGACCTGGATGAGATTGGACACTATTATTCTAAGTGAAGTAACTCAGGAATGGAAACTGAAATATCATATGTTCTCACTGATATGTGGGAGCTAAGCTATGAGGACACAAAGGCATAAGAATGATGCAGTGGTCTTTGGAGACTTGGAAGGAAGAGTGGGAGAGGGGCGAGGGATAGAAGAATACAGATAGGCGCAGTGTATACTGCTCAGGTGATGGGTGCACCAAAATCTAACAAATCACCACTAAAGAACTTATGTAACCACATACCACCTGTACCCCAATAACTTATGGAAAAATAAAAAATAAAAATAAAAACAAATGTCAGATCTAAATCTTTAATCTTAAAGTTCAGGTTTCAAATCCCATCTATGCATTAGCAATGTCAGCATGCTCTAGCCAATGCAGAGCTTCTTTTCTGCAGTAATTATTGTGGATATCCTCTTTCTAAATTTTTGACTAACCTAACTGCCAATGAGTTCTGTTAATTTAGAACTGGATCTACTTCACACTAATTTCTAACCTATAATCTAAGTTTGACTCCCCAGAGCCACACAGAATAACATGATCTGCTTATACTGACTTATATTTCAGGAACTGTGATATTCCTTATATGTCATGTTTTCCAGATGTTTTCCAATTCTGGAGAAATCACTGTTTGAATAAACATCTGAGAAGGATTTCAGGGCAAAATATTATCGATTCTACTATAAGATATGCTGCCAGTGACTGTGGTGAGATCAGTCAGTGCTCTCCCTGAGCAGGTTCTCATTGTGAACATGTATATCAATTGTGCTTTGCTGTTTCAGATGTGCATATCACTGTTACAAAAGTGTAGGAGGGAAGCTTACTATTATAAAAACAATCACTATTAATTTTAAATTTGAAGGTAACTTTGAAAATGCTATGCCTTTTAGCAGTTAGAATAATCAGGCCCAAAAATGTGCTAAAAAAAAAAAAAAAAAAAAAAAAAACTTGAAAAGAGCACGTATTTTTGTTTTCAGACTTCCCTGCAAAACAGCTAGGAATGACTTTGAGTTCTTCTGTTTTCTTTTTCTTTCTTTCTTTTTTTTTTTTTTTTTTTTTGTTCCTAGCTTTTGAGCTTCTGACTTATATCTTGCATCAAGACACTTAAAACCTGTTACAAAGCCTGCCAGTGATGAAATGCAGATGATATTGATTACATAAAATTCACCTCCTAGACAAGGTCTTCAACATGGGAGAGTTCATTGTCAGTGTAGCTCATCTAATTTTATAAATTGTATGTTTGTGTGATTTTTTTATTGAAAATAAAATGCACCTGGGAATAGTGATGGCACACAGCATCACAGTTTGACTCAGCAAACCTCATCAATACTAATATCATTATTCTCATTATTGCATTCAATTGATGTGCTTACTGAAATAACTTATTTCTTCTTAGTGGTTATATAATTTTGATAGTTTTAGGTCTGCAAATTTTGTCATTTGTGATTATTAATTAGAAAACTTAATTGGTATGTTTGTACCTGTGTGTTCTCACACATACAATTTCTATGATTGTAATAATCAATAGATCCTCATTTAGGATCTAGGCTCTAGGCTTCATAAGACAGAAGATTATTTGTTGCTAAGCCAAACACCTTATACAGAAAGCAGAAGTAGGAAAATATTAATTTTTAAAATATTACCAAGGATAGCACTAAGAATCATTATTATGTATGGGTATCATATGTAACAGCTTATTGGAGTCTTACAAGTGAAATTTCTAATTAAGAATACATAGGAGCTTATGGAACAAACTTCTCTCACCTAGAGGATAAGGAAAGTTTCTGTAAAGTGTTTGCTCCAGGTATACGAAAGGCCAACAGAAAGTAGCAGTTTCCTAAAACAGAATGTGTTGTCATGGGGTCGTAATTAAATAGAACAGCTAAATAGGCATGAAACTTTATTCTAATTTCCACAAATTGAAAGAGCCCAGTGGCCCATCTAAAGTTCTACTCTCATTTACCAATCAGTTTGGTCTTCAACCCAACAATGATGTTCCAGGATCACTTCAATTGCTATACATACTCAACTTTTCAAATTCTCTTTAAATTCATTCTATTATATTACTAATACTTTGACCAATGAGATTTTTCAAAAGAAATCTTAGGCATATACTCACAAAAAACCAGCTATATTCTGGTCTCTCCAAGCCCTTGGAAATGTTATGGTCAAAGGACAAGAACACTTTAAAATATTTGATTTCCTACAAAGCAAAATATAAAATTTATCATGTAGTCAAATTTGTCATAATTCAAGATCAACATGAATGTTAAAGAGGGGTTTTCCAAAACACTGAAGTAATACACAGATTAAGTAACCAACATCTTTATTTCCTTTAACACATTTTCTTCCTCCAAAAAGTAAAACAGTGCAATACCAAAGCTCTATAAATTGTTGTCTTTTAAAATGTCTCCTAAAATTTAATTTTAAAAAATCTCCTGAATTCCCATTATTTTTTTCTTTTATATAAAATATGTTTATTTTTATTTGGTAGGATTGTGACCTCTAGACATTTTACATAGTATAAGTTATCTCTGCAGGCTTCAGGCATTTCTTCCACTTCTAGAGATTAATGCAAAATCATTATTAATCCAAAATATTTGTATTCGCCAACCCAGCTATTTCTTTGTCTCTCTTTTATATTCCTTCCCTTAACCCATAATATTCAAGTTTATTACATAAATGTTAGATTTATCAATGCTAGAGAGACAAAAATTACAACTATTAAGTTGGAATGCATCTCTCAGTAATTGATAAAACAACTAGAGAAAGAAAAAGTAGTTGTCAGATGATCTGAATAATGCTTTCAACCATTTTGGTCTAATAGGTATTTTAGAGCACTTCAACCCACAGTTGCAGAATACATATATTTTCAAATTCACATGATGTATTCACGATGAAACACAAAATGCTTGTCATAAAACAAAAATAAGATGATATATTTAAAGTGACTTAACTCATACAGGGTATGATCTCAGATCAGAAGGGCATTGAATTTGAACTGTAACATCATTTCTACCTGTTGGAAACCAAACCAATTATACACACACACACACACACACACAATTTATGTATTTATGTGTGTGTGTGTGTATATATATATGTGTGTGTATATGTATATATATACACATGTGTAAGTAAAAATATTTAGAAACAATTCAATTATCTAAAAATTAAATAGCATACTTTTTAATAACCTATGGGTCAAAAATAAATTTCAAGGAAAAATAGAGAATATTTCAATCCAAAATGTTAATAAAATTATAATATAAAATTTGTGAGGTGTATCTAAGGCTTATAGTGGGTTACAATAAAAATCAAAAGTGATGCATATAATATTAACTCTCGATATTCTATGATCTTGGCCCCTCAAGATATGGCTGGCTTGGGAGACTGGTAATATCCTTAAAGAAATTGATTCTTTGAAATATTATCTAGCTCTTCTGTTCTAGTTGTTCTCCAAAGCCATTTGTTTACTAACAGATACTCCTTCATATACATAAGGGGAAATCTGACTAATTCACCCTTAATATCTGAAATTAGAAAACTACTTTAAAGTATCAACATTTGCAGTAAAAAGATTAGCTGAACTAAGGTGTGTCTTATTCATATCTCACAGTATAGCACAATTCAGAAATATTGTAAACATTTAGATGTGCTAGATCTCAACTCTCTTGATCATAATGACTCTGCTTTTGGATTGGTATTTTAATCCAATGAAACATAGATTATTTCTTCCAAGTAATACTCTCACTGAATTTTACCTCAGCTTTTCAGATATAAGTTATGGTTTCTTTACATATATTATGTAACACAATCTATATGTGTTCTAACACAACCCTGAACTACAGATTACGGAAATTAAACATTGATACATTATTTTGTAATGATATCAGAATCAGTGTGGTGTCTCTCACATGTTATTAAATTTGTTAGGCAGATGTCTCAATTTGATCTAATATGAATGTATCATTTTATAACATTGCTGCTATAATTAACTATAAAAACAAATTAACAAAATAATTAGCAAATAAAATTCAACTTCTAGATGAACCAATATGGAAAGCAGCAAACGCAAATATCATTAAAAATGTCAGTTCAATAATAACTATATCTTTAAATAAAATGAATATTTGTTAAAATATTAATCTGGATTTCATAATAAAGTATTCCTTTTAAGCAGCTATAATTGTACATTCAAATATTTTTCTTGGAAAATATGTATCTGTTTTTTGTTATAATTAAAATATTGTAAAAATATACTTTGAGTTCTGATATTAGTTTAGTTACAGTTCTAATAAGCAAAAAGCTTCAGGGGCTAAATTGCAAAGTTATAATTGAAAACTCAATGACTATCCTAATTCACCAGTAAGTGTTCCATAATAAATACCTTTCTCTTAAAAATATATTTCTGCCCATCATCTCATGAGTTTGATGACCTCTGTTGATAAACTTCTAAATTTAATTTTAAGCTTGAAATTGTAAAAAGACATTCTTCGAATTTTTATTCTAGATTGTTTTCTCTGTTTAATTTCTTGAGGATTACACTAGCATTTGAAGACACATTCTTCAACCAAAACAGTTCAGAATTCCTTTAAATGTTCTATTTCTTTTTTGTTGTCACATAACTCATTTTTCTTTTCATCTTAGTTTTCTCATTAAAGTCCTAGAATAGCCTATACTTTTCTTTATTAGCACTTGAATAATTGGAAATCTCTATATAAATATAAGAAAATAATTATTTTTACAATTCTGGAGAGAGGATAATTGGCAACCAAAAAAAATGGTTGGAGTCAAGATTTTCTTTTTTCACTCTGTACATGGAAACAATGAAGTTAATGGGTGCTGAGTAAAACACTAGAGGAAGAATTGATAGTGAAGTATTTTCCTATGCTTTTCTGTAAGAAAAATTATTTTATTATTGATAAAAATAGATCTCTGGAAGATTTTTCAAACAAATCACTTTTGCAATTGTTGGCTAAACAGTAAATGAATACCTTCTTTGTTGGTTCAAGTATTAACAGTTTTATCATACTATTTAAAAATCAGATAATTTTGTTATAGAAGAAAAATGACTGAATATACTCTTCAGCGTTGGTGGATATGGGTCTCCTTTTATTATTTACTTTTTCCCTGCCTTTGAAGAAGCAATCTTTAACTTTGATAAACACCTAATTTTGGTGAACACCTACTATATCCTAGGCATTGTTCTAAGTGCTGCAAAAATGGCAGTGAACTCTGTGTCCTCACAGAGCTTACATTATAAATGTAGTGACTGGCAATTGTCTGAAATAATTTCAGATATCAATAAATGTTACGAAGTACATAAAACCAGCTAATAGAATGCAAAGCAGCTGTAGGAGGGATGGTATTGGTCAATGTTCGAGGGAAGGTTTCTCTCAAGAGGTGACACTGGAACTGAGAGCTAAATAATAGGAAGTTAACCTGTGGAGATCTGAGGAAGAGCATTGTTGGTGAGCCTGAATAATCGAACTGGAAAGAACCGGCACATATTTGAGACATTGAAACAGGCCCAAATGTTAATAGATGTAGTCAATAAAATTTTTGAAATCTCAATCTGCCATCACAAAAATAATTTTGATAACCTGTTTACATTCCCCCTCAATAGTAGATTTTGCTGTAGATAAAATATTTTTCCGTATATTCCATTCAATATGACAAATTATGACAAAATAATGTAGAAGCAGATGTTATGCCTATTTTTGTAATCCTTTTTGAATATAGCAGGGTAACAAAGTAACAATGTATCTTTTTGGCAAATCACATCGAAGTACCCAACCACCCAAGTACACCCCTCTATTGCAGTGACTGTCCAAAATAATTACATCTAAAAGCTTCACTGAGGTCACTCATTCATTTAAGGACCCCCTGGGAGGGGTACTTATTCTGGCATTTGCTAGAATCTGTGAGGATTGCCAAAAGGGTATCCAAATTTGTTTTCACTTACCATAACGCATTTGGAGAGACCTGGAAAATCATTAAAGAAAATTTACATAATTTTAGATTGCATGGGCTTCTGATACTTCCATGATATATATCTTCTTTTTAACTCAATATTTATAAGCAAATAACCAACTCAATTCATTTTTCCCATGGCATATTACAACTGCAATCTCAGAAGTACTTGAAAGATTTTCTTTTTTTCAAATTTCTTCTCTTGGCTTCTGATTGTTATTCTTAGTTTCCTCCCTCAGTAACTGTTTTGGTTTTGTCCCCTAAACTTGAGCATTCAAAAAGATTTCATTTACAGATTTCTTTTTTCCCTCTGTATGAACATGTGGTGTTTCAGAAACTTTATCTTCTATAAAGGCTTAAAATTGCATCTCTAAGTAAGATTCTTGACTGTTTAAATAATTAAAACCTGTACTCACATTTCAGCTTCATATTTACACCCTATTTTTACTACTTTGTTACACATCCCATCATCACCTAAATTCAAAATGTCTAAAATTGAATTTTTCATCTTTTACCCAATGTGAATTTAAGTATTATCTTTACTTCTGCATTTTTTATATAGGCAAATATTACGACAGTTCTTCTGAAAACCCATATGAAAGACTCTTATTGACTTCCATTTTTTGTTTATCCTAGGCCTCATTTCAATATTTACCGTTATTTTAACTGACCCTTACACTTGATCTTCTATGTTCACTGGAAAAATATTCTTTCATAGTTCTATTCTTTATTACTAGCAGCCTTATTTTGTTGTGCTTTGCTTAGCTGTATGTTGCAGATACTGTGCTTTTTATAAATCCAATATTAGTGGCAATCCTGTGTTGAGCAAATATATGGGCACCATTTTATCAACAGCATGTGCTCATTTCATGTCCCTCTTTCACATCTTGGTAATTATCACCATATGTCAAGGATTATTGTTATTATTATGTCTGTTATATGACCTTTGATCAGTGGTCTTTGATATTAATATTGTAATTGGGAGCACCTCAAACCATGCTCACATAAGACAGCAAATTTAATTTATAAATGTGTGTGTTCTGACTACTCCACTGACCAGCAATTCTCCCATCTCCCCACCTCTCCTCAGGCTTCCCTTTTCCCTAAGACATAACAGTTTTGAAATTAGGCCAATTAACTATCCTACAATGGCTTCTAAATGTTCAAGTGAAAGAAAGCATCACAAGTGTCTCATTTTAAATCAGAAGCTACAAATGATTGAGCTTAGTGAGGAGGCATGTCAAAAGCCAAGATACATTAAAATATATGTCGGTTGCACCAGTTAGCCAAGTTGTGAATGGGAAGGAAAAGTTTCTGAAGGAAATTAAAAGTGCTACTCCAATGAATACACACATGATAAGGCAAGAAAAAAGAATTATTGTTAGTATGGAGAAAGTTTGAGTAGTCTAGATAGAAGATCAAACCAGACAAAACCTAATCACACAAAACAGATATGCAAAATAGAAATCTGGACTGAATTTTGGTAATATTTAAGTTTAAGGGACAAAGCCCAAATTGTCATTTGGGCATAAAAGTAAGAATAATAGCAATCAGAAGACAAACTATGAAATTTGAAAGCAAGAAAATCTTTCAAGTACTTCTGAGATTTCACTGGTAATGAATCAAAGCCTAATCCAAAGCAAGGCTCTATCTTTCTCTAATTCTAAGATGGGTGAGAGGTGAAGAAATTGTAGAAGAAAAGTTTGAAGCTAGCAGAGTTTGGTTCATGAGATTGAAGAACAGAAGGCATCCCTATGACATAAAAGCACAAGGTGAAGCAGCAAGGACTGATGCAGAAGCTGAAGAGAGTTATTCAGAAGATCTAGCTAAGATCATTTATGAAGGTGACTACACTACACAACAGGTTTTCTATGTAGAAAATTAGCTTCATATTGGAAGAAGATGCCATCTAGGATTTTTAGAGTTATACCAGAGAAATCAATGCTTGTCTTCAAAGCTTCAAAGGACAGGTTGACTTTCTAGCTAAGGGCTAATGCAACTGGTGAATTTAAGTTGAAAGCCAATGCTCATTTACCATTTTGAAAATCTTGCAGTTCTTAATAATTATGATATGTCTACTCTGCCTATGTTCCATAAAAGAACAAAACCTGAATGATAACTCATTTCTTTACAGAATGATTTACTGAATGTTTTAAGCCCCCTGTTGAGAACTTATTCTCAAAAAATAAAGATTTATTTCAAAATATTACTGCTTAGTGAAAATGCACCTGTTTGTGATTCATCGAAGGAGATCAAAATATCATTACAAACAAGATTTTGGAAGAAGTTGATCCCAACTCTCATAGATGACTTTAAGGAATTCAATACTTCAGTGGAGACAGTGATTGCAGATAAGGTAGAAATAACTAGGGAATTAGATTTAAAAGTGGAGACTGAAGATGTGACTGAATCATTAAAATTTCATGTTAAAAGTTGAACATAGGAAGAGTTGCTTCTTATTAATGAGCAAAATGTTTTCATTTGTTTGTTTTGTTCATTTGTTTGTTTAGATAGAAACTTCTCTGGTGAAGATGCTGTAAACATTGTTGACAACAAAGCTTTATAGTATTACATAAACTCAGTTGATAAAACAGTGTCAAGGTTTCAGATAACTGACTCTAATTTGGAAAGAAGTTCTAAGGTGGATAAAATACTATCAAACAACTTCACATGCAACAGAAAATCTTTCGTGACTGAATTGATGCTGCAAACATCATTGTTACCTTACTTTAAGAAATTGCCCTACCAAGGTACCCCAACGTTTAGCAACCAGCCCTCTGATCAGTCAGCCAGCCATCAACATCAAGGCAAAACCCTACACCCGCAAAAGGATTATAACTCGCTGAAGGCTCATATTATCACTAAGTTTTAAAATAACATTTTTTTAAAGTATGTATACATTTTTTAGACATAATCCTACTTAATACTTATTAAATAGACCACAATATACTGTAAACATAACTTTTATATTCACCGGGAGGCCAAGAAAATTATGTGAATTATGTTTTTGTGATATTTGCTTCATTGTGGTGGTCTGGAATTGAACCCATATTATCCCTGAGGTATGTCTACTCTAGAGCATAAGTGATTTCCAGACTTCCAGAGTCCTTCAGTAACACATGTAATAATTCTTTCCAAATTACAATATTAATATTTTTCTTGCCTTTTGGTGGTGGGGCATTTTGGGGTACATTTAATTTCCTAAACCATACATTGAAGACAAATGACCACCAATTGCTTCTTGACTGTTATGGGTAACTCAATTCTCTTCTTTTCATTTTAGAGACAAAAAAAAAAAAAAAAAAAAAAAAAAAAATTAGGGCCAAACAATGTAAAACACCTTGCAAACTTATTCAGTATACTTTTTGCTGTGCTTTTGTGTATTTTTATCTCATCATGTAACATCCATACAAAAAAAATTTGAGGAAGTATATTATTATCACATAAAATTATGGTGAATTATAAGTAAGAATGTGAAGCTTCAGAACCAAGAAAAATGTGAATTAGGGAAATGTCGAATAAAGAAAATACAGATTTATCTGTAGTCCATATGGACTTACATATTTATGATATTTTGATTTCATATATTATTCTGATCTCATAATTTTTCATAATTTTCTGTACAATTGGAAATGACGACCTGAATTTTTATTCTCTTGCTAATGTTATAATGAAAGGCTACAGTAATCTTCATATTCAGTTAATTAATACATGTGTACATGTTGCATTATATATATAGATTTTGCAAAAATAATAAATACCTACACACACATATGAATACAATGCTTAATGAAATGATGTTTATAAAATTGTTAATGTCATCTCTAGTTCTTTTTTTGTTCTGATTTCTTATATGTTCTTTTTTTATTTTGGGTGAGGAAGTTGCATAATTTTATAACAAACATGCACTCTAATATACATACCTTTTCACATATATAATGTTACATAGGCATATCAGCTCACTGTACATAAAATATTTTTATTATTAAAGGCTTGTTTCATTGATCTATGTGATTGTTTTTGTGTCAGAACCACGCTGTATTGGTTGCTGTAGTCATGTACTATAGCTTGAAGTTCAGCAGCTTAATGACTCTAGCTTTTTTCTTTTCACATAGAATTACCATGGCTATTCAGGCTCTCTTTTGATTTCATATGAATTTTAAAATAGTTTTATTTTTATAACTCTGTGAAGAATGTCAATGATGGTTTCATGGGAATAGCATCAAATCTATAAATTACTTTGGGCATTGAGGCCATTTTAATGACATTATTCTTCCTATCCATGGAACTTTTATTTCACTTGTTTTTGTCGTCTTTGATTTCTTTTAACAGTGTTTTGCAGTTCTGCTTGTAGAGATCTTTAATTTTCCCTGTTAGCTATATTCCTAGGTATTTTTTAAATTCTTTTTGTGGCAGTTGTGAATGGGATTGCATCCCTGATTTGGATATTGGCTTGACTGTTGTTAGTGTCTATGAATATTAGTGATGTTTGCTCATTGATTTTGTAGCCTGAGACATTGCTGAAGTTGTTTATCAGCTTAAGTAACTTTTGGGCTGGGACCATGGGTTTTTTTTTAGATACAGGATAATGACAAATGCAAACAGAGATAGGTTGACTTTCTCTCTTTCTATTTGGATGCCCTTTATTTCCTTCTCTTGCCTCATTTCAATGCCCAGGACTTTCAGTACAAAGTTGAACAGATGTGGTGAGAGAGGGCATCTTTGGCTTGTGCCTGTTCTCAATAGGAATGCTTCCAGCTTTTGCCCATTTATTATGATGTTTGCTGTAGAGTTTTTCATAGTTCCTCTTACTATTTTGGGGTATGTTCCTTTAATACCTATTTTCTGAGAGTTTTTAACATGAAGGGTGTTGAGTTTTACCAAAAGCCTTTCTAAATCTATTGAGATTATCATGTGGTTTTTGTCTTTAGTTCTGCTTATGTGATGAATCACATTTATTGATTTGTTTATGTTGAACCAAACTTGCATTCCAGGGATAAAGCCTACTTGATTGTCTTGGATAAGCTTTTGGATGTGTTGTTGAATTTTGTTTGTCAGTATTTTGTTTAGGATTTTTGCATCAATGTTCATCAAGGATACTGGCTTGAAGTTTCCTTTCTCTGTTGTGTCTCTGCCAGGTTTTGGTATCAGGATGATTCTGGCCTCACAGAATAAGTTAGGGAGGAGTCACTACTCTTCAGTTTTTGGGAATAGTTTCAGTAGGAATGTTACTCACTCTTCTTTATACATTTGCTAGAATTCAACTGTGAATCCATCTAGTCCTGGGGATTTGTTGGTTGATAGGCTACTTATTACTGCCTCATTTCAGAGCTAGTTATTGATCTGTTCAGAGATCCGACTTCTTCCTGGTTCAGTTTTAGGAGGGTGTATGTGCTCAGAAGTTTATATATTTCTTCTAGGTTTTCTAGCTTATATGCATAGTTGTATTCAAAATATTATTTGATGGTTGTTTTTATTTCTGTGGTGATATGGTTTGGCCATGTCCTCACCCAAATCTCATCTTGAATTGTAGTTCCCATCATCCCCAGATGTCCTGGGAGGAATCTGGTGGGAAGTAATTCAATCATGGGGGTGGTTTCCAATATGCTATTCTTGGGATAGAAAGTTCTCATGAGATCTGATGGCTTTATAAGGAGCTTCTCAGTTTTCTCTACCCTTATTCTTCTCTCTACTGCTGCCATGTGAAGAAAGACATGTTTACTACTTCCCCTTCCACAATGATTATACATTTCCTGAGGCCACCCCTTCCATGCTGAACTGTGAGTCAGTTTAATCTCTTTCTTTTCTATATTACCCAGTCTTTGGTTCATCTTTATTAGCAGCATGAGAACTGACTAGTACAGTACATTGGTACCACAGAGAGTGGGTTGCTGCTATAAAAATATCTGTAAATGTGGAGGAAATGTGGAACTGGTTAACAGGTAGAGGTTGGAACAGTTTAGAGGACTCAGTAGAAGACAGGCAAATGTGGAAAAGTTTGGAACTTCATACAAAGTTGTTGTTGGGCTATCTGGTCAAGCAGCAAGGCATTCCAGAAAAAGCACAGCACAAAAGTTTGGAAATTTTGCAGCCTGATGATGTGCTGGAAATAAAAAAAAAAAAAAATGTTCTCGGGATAAATTCAAGCTGGTTGCAGAAATTTGCATAAGTAACAAGGAGCTGAAAGTTACTCACCAAGACAATGAGAAAAATATCTCCAGGGCACGTCAGAGACCTTCCCAGCAACTCTTCCCATCATAATCCAGAAAGCCTAAAAGGGAAAACTAGTTTCATGGACCAAAGTCCAGGGACCCCCGGCTATTTGTTGTCTCAGGACTTGGTGCCCTGCATCCCACATGCTCCAGTTGTGGTGAAGAAAAAAAACAAAACAAAACAAAAAAAAACCTCAGGCCATTGTTTTGGAAGGTGCAAGTCCAAGCTTTGGCAGCTTCCATGTAGTGTTGGACTTGTGGGTGCACAGAAGTCAATAATTAAGGTTTGGGTACCTCTCACTAGATTTCAGAGGATGTATGGAAATGCTTGGATGTCCAGGCAGAAGTTTTCTACAGGGGTGGACCCCTTAGGGAGAACCTCTGCTAGGGCAGTGAAAAAGGGAATTGTGCAATGGGAACCCCACAACAGAGTCCCCACTGGCTCACTGCCTAGTGGAGTGAGAAGAGGGCCACCAATCTCTAGACCCAGAATGATAGATCCACTGACAGTTTCCACCATGCACCTGGAAAAGCTGAAGACACTTTATTCCAGCCCATGAATCAGGAAGGAGGCATGCTGTACACTGCAAAACCACAGGGGCTGAGCTGCCCAAGATGCTGGGAGCACACCTCTTGCATCAGAATGCTCTGGATGTGAAAAATAGAGTCAAAATAAACCATTTCAGAGCTTTAAGATTTGACTGCCCCACTGGATTTCAAACTTGCATGGGGATTGTACCTTGTTCATTTTAGCAAATTTCTCCCATTTGGAATTGTTGTATTTACCCAATATCTGCACCACACTGTATCTAGGAAATAACTAACTTGCTTTTGATTTTACTGGCTCATAGGCAGAAGAGGCTTGCCTTGTATCAGATGAGATGTTGGATTTGGACTTTTGAGTTAATGCTGGCATAAGTTAGGATTTTGGGGGACTATTGGAAGGGCATGATTGTGTTTTTAAATGTGAAGACATTGGATTTGGGTAGTGCCAGGGGTGGAATAATATGATTTGACTGTGTCCTTATCTAAATCTCATCTTGAATTGTTATTCCCATAATCTCCACATGTCATAGGAGGGACCTGGTAGGAGGTAATTGAATCATGGGGTGGTTTCCCCCATAGTATTCTCATGATATTGAATGCGCTCTCACAAGATCTGATAGTTTTATAAGGGGATTCCCTCTTTGACCAACTCTCATTCACTTTCCTGCAACCATGTAAAGAAGAACATGTCTGCTTCCCTTTCCACCATGATTGTAAGTTTCATGAGGCCTCCCAAGACATGCTGATCTGTGAGTTAATTAAACCTCTTTCCTTTATAAATTGCCTAGTCTCAGGTATGTCTTTATTAGCAGCATAAGAATGAACTAATACATGTGTTGCCAGTGGTAATATCCCTCTTGTCATTTTTGGCTGACAACCCAGAAATTAAGCCACAAATCTATGACTATCTGATTTTTGACAAAACTGACAAAAACAAGCAATGGGAAAAGAATTCCCTATTTAATAATTAGTACTGGAATAATTGGGTAGCCAAATGTAGAATATTGAAATTGGATCTCTTCTTTACATCATATACAAAAGTTTACTCAAGATGAATGAAAGACTTAAATGTAAAGCCCAAAATTATGAAAACTTTGGAAGACAACCTAGGCAATACAATTCTGGGCATTGGAATGGGCAAAGATTTCATAGGAATAGACAAAGACACCAAAAGCGATGGGAACAAAATTGAAAAATGACAAAAGCAATCCAATTAAACTAAATAGATTCTGTACAGAGAAAGAAACTATCAATAGAATGAATGGACAACCTACAATTTGAGAGAAAATTTTTGTAAATATTGCATCTGACCAAGGTCTAATATCCAGCATCTATAAGGAACCTAAGCAAATTAACAAGAAAATAAACCAAACGACTTCATTAAAAAGTGGGCAAGGGACATGAACAGACACTTTTCAAAAGAAGATATACATGCAGCCAACAATTATATGAATAAAAGCTCAACATTACTGATCATTAGATAAATGCAAATCAAAACCACAATGAGCTGTAATCTCCCACCAGTCAGAGTAGCTATTACTAAAAAACCAACAAATAACAGATGTTGGGGAGATTGCAGAGAAAAAGAAATGCTTATACACTATTAGTGGGAACATAAATTAACTCAACTATCATCAAAAGCAGTGTGATTATTCCTCAAAAAGCAAAAAATGTAACTACTGTTTGAACCAGCAATCCCATTACTGGGTATACACCTGCAAAATATAAATGTTTCTAGTATGAAAGACACATTAATGCATGTTTATTGAAGTATTATTCACAATATCAAAGAAATCGAATCAACCTAAATTCACACCAGTGATAGACTGGATGAAGAAAATGTGGTATATAAACACCATGGAAAAATATGTAGCCATAAAAAAAGAATGAGATCATGCCCTTTTCAGGAACATGGGTGGAGCTGGAGGCCATTATTCTTAATAAACCTACAAAATGAGAGAAAATTTTTGTAAACATTTCATCTGACCAAGGTCTAATATCCAGCATCTATAAGGAACCTAAGGAAATTAACAAGAAAATACAGCAAACAACTTCATTAAAAATGGGCAAGGGACATGAACAGACACTTTTCAAAAGAAGACATACATGCAGCCAACAAGTTAGGAATAGAAAAACAAATATTGCATATTCTCACTTCTCAGTGGGAGCTAAATGATGAGAATACATGGATACATAGAGGGAAATAACAGACAATGGGGCTTAACTGAGGGTGGAGGTTGTGATGTGGGAGAGAATCAGGAAAAACAACTAATGAGCACCAGGCTTAATACCTGGATGATGAAATAATCTGTGCAGCAAACCTCCATGACACATTTACCTATGAAACAAAGCTGCACATGTACTCCTGAACTTAAAATAAAAGTTACATTAAAAAAATAGAAAGATGATTTTTCAAGAAAAGAATCTTTTGTCTTAATTTGAGTTCTTGCTATTTACCTTGCAATAGCAGGCATTTAGTTTTAATTTTTTTAATTTTTAGACTTGTAGTTTCTTTCAGTTCACCTACCATGAATATATAAGCATTTTGTTTTATCTAATCACAGATTATTTTACATTATTTTCATTGTTGTTTTACAACTATTTCACTAATGACTGTTACACATCCCTTTTCCAATAACTCCATAGCCTCATTTTCATATATCTCCATCTCTGATTTTACCATTTTTCTTGTGTACTCCTCTATTACCTTATTTAAATAGTCTCTTTACCTTGCCAGAAATTACATATCATTGCCTAATAACC
The DNA here is from genome assembly GCF_002776525.5 of Piliocolobus tephrosceles. Lineage (NCBI taxonomy): Eukaryota > Metazoa > Chordata > Mammalia > Primates > Cercopithecidae > Piliocolobus > Piliocolobus tephrosceles. Next base: position 121,483,252 of record NC_045435.1, on the reverse strand, counting down.
TTTTCGCTGGCTATACTATACTTAATGTCCTCACATCTTTCCATGTACAGTTTATGTTCTGTGGTCAAACACTGTAATCACTCCTTTGCAGGCACTCTTAGCTATCTCAAAATATTTCTTTATATTCTTTTGGCGTACTCACTGCTTTGGATTCTATCTCTACCATATTTGAAACCTATAGCTCATCTTTACTGAAAAAATAACTCAACAATTCTGACATGCTGCTAATCAAATTGATGATCACTAATTGGAATTGAGTCCCCTTTAACTCCACGTGTGACTTACACTGTATTTTTTTCTAGTTCAGTAATGCATTCATTCTCCCTAGATTGCATCCTTTCAATCATCTAAAGTCATCACTCTATGAATTATTATATACTGAATTGTTATTCCCATTTATTTGTCTAATTCTCACCAGAACACAAATGTGCTTTTATTTATCTCATTGTAAAACAAGCAAACAAACAAGAAAGTGTCTTCTTGACTCTTTTTGTCTTTCCAACACCCATATAATTTTCCTCCTTCCTTTTATAGTAACTCACCTTGAAATATTTTCTTCCAATTTATTTTTAAACTCGCTTAGTGAATTCACTGATCTAATTCTCTCACCCAACACTCCATCAATATGCTCTTATTATTATTTCATCAATGTCCTACACACTGTTAAACCCAAAGATCAATGTTCAATTCTAATTTATTTGATCTATCAGCCACATATGACACTGATAATCATAGTATTGTTGGACTTTCTCCTTAGTTCAGCTAAAAACTGAGTTCTTGTCACACGAACATGAAATATTAGGCTTGCAGACACTTTGAAGAATGAGAAGGACAGGGTTTATTGGGTGAAAAGTGGGGGGGAAATGAGGGAAACAAGAACTTTCAGCAAAGCAAGAGTTCTGATAGTATGCTTCCTGCCTCACCAATTGATTCCCAGTTATCCCTCTGGAACAGGAGTCACCGGACTCCCCGCCACTGCAAATAGCACAAACTTCCAGAGGCTCCACCCCAGCGCACACTCCTACCAGTGCACACTCCTACCAGTGCACAGGCTGGTTGGAAGTTCTTTGGTGATCCCTTTATGCTTGGTTGTCTCAGTATCTTCCTTGAAACTTTTCCCACTTTTGGCTTCCAGGACACCACACTTTCCTTGTCCTCTTCCTAATTCTCTGACTACTCTTTCTAAGTAAATTGTAAAAGATGTTTCTCATCTCAATGACCTAAACATTTTGAGGGATCCCTAGTACTCAGTAATTGTACTTCTTACCTATCTACATTAGTTCACATAATGATGAAGTTTTAAATACAAATGCAAATCTTCTAAAATCCAGATATTATACTCAACAAAAACCACTCAGTGACCATGTTAAAAACAAGCAAGAACATCTGTATCTTGAGATCAAAACTCTTAACCAGGCTTACATTTTAATAAACGTATAGGCATCATCCTTAAAATGGTTAGTATCTACGTCATCCAATTTTAAGCATGTTAAGCTCTTTCTTCTCAGTTGAACATTGCAGCACATCCTATGCCAAGCCTCACAGTTGATCGTTTTTTTTTTCTTTCTAGAATGCTCTTCCTTTCAGTCTCATAACAAACTTGCACATTTGTTTTAGATGCTGCCTTTTGTATAAGCTTAGTAGCAGCCACTATTCCTGAAATCAAAATTCCTACCCCCACCATTTTCTTTTTCCCAATATTTTCTTTTTCTTTAGTCTCAAAATTAAATAAAACATATTTAATTTTCTTCTTAATCATTTTTTAAATCATTAACCACACTCTCTGTTTTTAATGTAAGATCCCAAAAGTCATAGCTTTTTGTTTTTAGCATCTCCAGTATGGAGAAAATGGTTGGCAGGTAATGGTTATTATTGAAGGAAAGAATGAATACATGAGTGATATTTTCCCCTCAGGATGACTCTCTCATGGTTATAAGTTAGCTACGGCAGTTCTATGCATACACAGACACAAAAATATCTGGAAGAAAAGGATAAATTTGTGCATATACTTAGCACAAAATATATTTATTTATCTCTTTTGGAATTGAGAATTATCTTTCCTGAGTTTTCTCAACAGACTCATGGCTTTCTGGCCAACATTCATTTGCATGAGTGTATCTACGTTAATTTTTAAAATTTTTAAATTGTTGAGACGATACCACTAAACATCCCTTCTGATAATTACAAAAACTTCAGATCATAAAAAATAACAGAGAATGGTTAAGAAGTAGAAATGTTTTAAATTGAAAAAAACAAACCTCTGGAAATAACTTATAAAACATAGTAAAATTCTTGAGAGACATACAAACATTTGGAGAATTCCTCCATGATGCATAAATATTACAATTACATTTTAATATAAAGTTTTTGGGGGGCATCAAATATTGTGTTTATTTATCATGTAGGTATTTTATATGGGTTATGAAACATTCTAAATACAAATGTCTTTATTTTTAAGATGAAGCATATTCAAGATGAGTTGGGTGTCAGTGGAAAGTTTTATTCTGCAGGGAGAAATATTTTCTCCTTGATATGATGTAGACTTGCAAATATGTAGTGACAATAATATACAAACCATATTTTAGTTGGTTTTACTATTCCTCCTGTGTTCTAAGCTGGCAAGGCACTTCTTTCTTGTCTGTGCTTCTACCACTACTGTTCCACCATTATTCTCTTTCTGAGTTATTGTGAAGACCAGGAGCCAATACATGAACAGTTGGCACATAGTAAGTGGGTCTTCAATAACTATTATCTATTGTTATAAGGATAATTATGTTTAGGCAACATTTATGTCAACCATGTCAACCAAATTGATCTTGACCTAATATTGTGTGCATGTGTGCGTGCGCGTGTGCGTGCGCGTGTGGGTGCACGTGCAAGTCTGTGTGTGAGACCATATGTTATTTCTATAGGGCCTATGGTGTGGACTTGGCAGAAATAAAATTGATACATAAATTAAAATTACAGAAATTATTAAGCCACTATTCTGGAACAATTATTTTCTGAGCCTTTTTTTTTTTTCCCAGACAACCATCTAGGAGTTAATTTCCCATGTGGAATATCTGATAACTGAGCTGGAGTTTCTTCAGATTTGTGAAGAGTCACATGTCATTTCTTCCTCTTGCCTCTCTCTTCACTTAGAATACTAATTGGTAATGATGATGAAACAGAAGAAAAACAAATTAAGAGAATATTTTAATTTCATATAGAGTGCTGCTGAGTTCACTAGGATAGTGCCTGTGTAGAAATTTAGTTTGTAAAAACACATTCTCAACATGACAGCTAGTGTAATATAAAAGATAGGTGACAGATTTGTCCCTGGGGTAAGATGGATGGAGTTTTATGTCACAGTTCAAGATTTGATTCAAACATCATGTGACCTTGAAACATTTACATAATTTTTCTGAGCTTGTATCTTCAATCAAAAAATGAACAAACAAAATAAATAGCATATGAAAATACCTTGACAGAGTATATAGCACATAGTCAGTTTTCAACATATATTAGTTTTCCTTAAAGTTTTTCACATTTTTTGAAATTGCTCCTCTACGATTTTTTTTTTTTTCTCAAACCGAATTTGGGTTGAGCGAACATGAAAAATTTTGATGTTTATGTATATGAGATATCTTCATGGAATTAGGGTTAAGATCTGCTTTTCAGTATACTTTGCTAAAAATACAACTGCAGTTAAAGACAATTTCAAGCAGACAAAATTGTGTATCAAATGTGTCACCTTCTGACTGTACAGTTTGATTCAAGGCTAGATAAATAGACAGATAACCTATTTATACCTAAAACACTTTTCCAGTAAATATTTCTTCAAAACGTGAAGAGAAGAAAATTTGAGTATTTACTGATTAGTACCCAATATGCTGCTGTTCTGAATTGTTCACTGAGTATCAATTCAACTATTCATAAAATTATCCCTGTATCTGTCCTACATTTCATTTCAAAAGGTGGAATACACTATAAAATTGTAGTTTTCTTCAATGACGTTCACAAAAAAGAAAAGTAATTACATGTACTTTGGAGAGACTGAAGAATCAGGAGATCCTAACCCAATCTAGGTGCTGCCAGATATGCCCAACCCAATTGTTAAGCTATCACTGCCCCAGTAAGCATATCAATACTTCTTACAGAATGAGAGAAAAATAAAAAATGCAGTCTTTTCAGTTTAGTAAGGTATAGTGATTTCTTGGTATATAACTCTGCTTTTCTCTGTTCTCCTGGGGTCAAGAACATGAAATAACACTTAGTAGCCAGGATCTGCCCCGTGGAAAGAGTGTCAGAAGAAATTTTAGTAAAGTGTTAATCACAGGTTTCTACATAAGAGCAGAAAGAATGCATACATAAAGAAACATGAATTGTATTTCAGAAATACTGTAGAACTATGAATTTTGGCCTGAAGATTTAGATGATCTTCATCTCCGGGAATATGTAGAGTGCTTTTTATTGATGAGACAGAATTGAAAGTGCTCATTAACTTGTGCAACACTAAAAATGGTGCATGAATGGGGGAAGTGAGCACAATCTATCACTCTGGCTAGTAATGAAGGTTACTATATGGTTTTGTGACACTGACTTACCAAGAATATCAAGTGTTATTTCATTACAAATTTCAACTTGTCCTGCATTTCTCAATGGATCATATTCAATGACAAATGATAAATTCAGGTTGCTTTGGAGATTCCAGATTCTAGATTACATGAAAATCTGAAACTATCCACCCTCTATAACTGAACTATAAGGGGTTACTTGTAAATAACGTTGCTTAATAAGGTATCTGATTTTCTTAGCACTTGCATTTTGCATATTTAAACTCGTGTAGCAATTAATAGAGGAGCAAAGAGATGATAGACACTTGTTTTTTGTTTTGTTTTGTTTGTTTGTTTTTTTCTGAACGGGAGTCTTTCTCTGTAGCCCAGGCTGAAGTGCAGTGGTGTGATCTCAGCTCACTGCCACCTCCGCCTTCAGGGTTCAAGCAATTCTCGTGTGTCAGCCTCCTGAGTACATGGGTAGAGGCACATGCCACCACACAGCACTAATTTTTGTATATATATATTTTTTTTTCTTTTTTGAGACAGAGTTTCACTCTTGTTGCCCAACCTTTAGTGCAATGGCAGGATCTCAGCACACTGCAACCTCTGCTTCCCAGGTTCAAGGGATTCTCTTGCTTCAGCCTCCAGAGTAGGTGAGATTAAAGGTGCTTGCAACCATGCCCAGGTAACTTTTTGTATTTTTAGTAGAGATGGGATTACAGGCATAAGCCATTGTGCCTGGCTGCCCTAGACGCATTTTTAAAATAATTTTAAGTTATTTTGTTATAACTAAAATGTTGAATATGTAGATTTTATAGAAATTGATAGCAATTACTTTACAACTAAAGTTCATTGTGAAAAAACATCTATTTTCAGAGAATCTTGTCTTTCAGGACAATTGAGGTCAAATAAAATCTAAGGTTGATGAAATACAGCTTTGTTGAAGATTTAATGAACTTACAGAGAAGTGTTTGTGAGAAGAAGAAAAAGAGGTTTATAAAGTTTTAAATGAATTTGTGGAAGCACTGATTCAATCTTATCAAAGAAAGCTTTCCTTATATAATCTAAAGTAAAGAAAATTCATCTTCTCTCTAGAATTACTAAGGCATTATTAATGATCCAGATAAAGGAATATCTAATAGTTGGCCAAGTTTATGCATACTAACATATATTGCAAATAAGGTGATCAATTTATCACATTTCATTGCTTTTATCTATTACTTAAAAGAATGCTATAATATATACTTTTTTTAAAATGGTTAAGAGCATAGATTTCAGGCCTTATTTATTATTTGATAATTATTTTGGCCTTCTGAGGAAGAAGAATTTCTAGAAGAGTATAGTTAGCTGTTGAAAATAGTTAGAGATTGGCCAGGTGCGGTGGTTCACGCCTGCAATTTCAGCACTTTGGGAGGCTGAGGTGGGCGGATCACCTGAGGTCTGGAGTTTGAGACCAGCCTGGTCAACATGGTAAAACTCCGTCTCTATTAAAAATACTAAAATTAGCTGGGCGTGGTGGCATGCACCTGTAGTTCTGGCTACTAGGAGACTGAGGCAGGAGAATCGCTTGAACCCGGAAGGCAGAGTTTGCAGGGAGCCGAGATGGCACCATTGCATGCCAGCCTAGGCAACAAGAGTGAAACTCCTTCTCAAAATACAAAGGTTAGTAATAAATTGTATTAATGAAGAGTCTCTTAATTGACTCAATTCAAAACATAAATATTATAATTGAAATAAATTATGTCTGTTATATGGATTCAGAGAAATACCACTGGATTCTCTTATTAACCTGGATGCCAAACTGGTTGATAAGTGAGTTAATAGTAAGTTTTTCCATTTTCTTTCTCTAATAATTCATTTTGAAAAGAGGATTCACAAATACATAATTCAAGTCATTTCTGCCACACATCTTTATTATGTTTATTAAAAATTTGATATTTGTAAATATATGCATATATAAACATACATATTCTAATTAGTTTGTGCTATTACATTTAGATAAGATAACCATTTAAGCCATATGTGTTCATTTATTTAACTTTTCTGTTAATGTGTTTTCTCAGTCATAATTATATATGTGTACACATTTACATTTATAGCTCAAAAAGTGGCATAGATTAAATTGACATAAATAGTCATTGCTTTCAGTTCATGGAAATGCAACAAGAATTCTATCTGGGGCTGACAGTCTGTTCCATAACCAACTTGAGTATCATGTCAAATGTTTATCTTCTCATTTTAAATTGAGAGCTAGTGTTCTCTCTTTTCTAAAACAGAATACATACTAAAATCCATCTCAGCCTACTCATATCAATGATCATTTTCTCTTTGCATGACAACCTTATAATGTGGGGGGATGTCCCAAAAGGATGAAAGATTGAAAGATGGGAGATGATGCCCCAAGAAAATTTGATTTATAATATATATAGTAAAAATAGAAGAGTGTAGAAAGTAGTTTGGAACTGAGAAATAGAGAAGAGCTTTAATTATTCTAGAAAATAAAAGGGAAATGTATTTATAGAAGATGGAGGATTTAAGAAAATTAAATATGTACAGATAAAATTCACTTTCAAATTTTATTAGGGAATCGAGAATGAGGTGCTAGAACAACAATAACAAATACATAGATATCTATTATACTCATTTTACTGAAATAAGTAGAAAATAGGTCTGCCCTCCTGAAAAGAGCTAGATGTGAAAATCATTCATTTGGATTCTCATCCTTGTTTTATGATTCCTAGATATACATTTGAACAGTTTATTTTGGCAGTGCTGGTAGTGATACTCATTGAAAACTCAATACTTTCTAGGACCAAAATACATGCTTTATATAAACTCGAAAGTTCTTTCAGCTCTCAAATTCTAAAAATGGTAAACGGACACTTGCAACATAAAGGGACAAGAAAAGTGACTACGGTTTTTATAAGTATTTATTGAAGACTATTGAGAGAATGAAAATCTTCAAATAAATACATAAGGATTAGTAGAATTTAATGATGAGATGCCAACATCTAAATAAACAGGTCAAGTACATAAGTGAAATTGCATCTCTGGTGAATTTAGATGGACTAAAACTCATTCTAAATAAAATTTATGTATCATTTGTAAGCTCTGATTTCTAAATTATCTGGATTGGAAATTCACTTCCCGTATTGAGTAATCAATTCCTGAGTTTTTGCTTTTCACCCAGTGTGCTTATTAAACTAAATACTCATGCAACGACTTGACTAAATACAATGTGTATCCTGGAGATTTGAATTTTAAAAGAGCCACTTTTTTTTTTTTTTTTTTTTTTTTTTTTTGAGACGGAGTCTCGCTCTGTCACCCAGGCTGGAGTGCAGTGGCCGGATCTCAGCTCACTGCAAGCTCCTCCTCCCGGGTTCACGACATTCTCCTGCCTCAGCCTCCCAGGTAGCTGGGATTACAGGCGCCGCCACCATGCCCGGCTAGTTTTTTGTAGTTTTTAGTAGAGACGGGTTTCACCGTGTTAGCCAGGATGGTCTGGATCTCCTGACCTCGTGATCCGCCCATCTCAGCCTCCCAAAGTGCTGGGATTACAGGCTTGAGCCACCGCGCCCGGCCTAAAAGCCACATTTTTATACTGAATCAGGTATCAATAAATTATGGAGTAGTACTCAAAAACTCAATGCCCTATTAAGGTAAAACTTGTAATATAAAAAACAAGTATTGTCTTACGTTCTCAAGCTCCCTGCAGTTTCAGTTTGAGAGACAGGATGTTGATTTAAATGTTTGGAATGTGTCTGTTTAGGAAGGAAGAGCTTTTCATTGCGTAGTTGTATTCTTTTTACTGTTCCCTATTTAATAGTCAACAAATACTTACAGAATACTCAAAATATCGAGTTATTCTTGCCTTTCTGGGCTAGTAGGAGAACAATTTGAAGCTTTTTTACAATCAGTTGGAATCATGTGACTAGTTCTGATCAATCAAATATAAAAGTGAAAAATGCCACTTTATGCTGAAGCTACGAAAATATCTTTCACAATTATCCAGGAGTCTACTATTTACTTCAGGAAGGGAGGAGCTCAGGAGTTTCTGTTGCTGAGGCTAAAAGTCATCATGCAGAGCAGGGTCCCACATTGCTATGCACAGGACTGATGGAATAAATGAAAAATAAACTTCTGTTGTCTTGAACCACTAAGATTTGGGGGGGGTTCAGATAAGGCACTGTACCCTAACAGATGCAAATGCTATTATGTATGTGGCATAGTTCCAGGTCTTTGGAACTCATTGGATGACAAAATGAAATAAAGAGCACTACCCTGCTGAAATTTACTATATACAGGATCACAATACTTGTAGTAAATATATTGGAAATAAGTAAGTAGTTAGTGAAGGGGAATGAAGAGGAGCATAAGTAAATAATATTTATGTTAGGTAGAATAATGCACCTACAAAGATACCATGTGGTTATCACTGAAAACTATAAATATTTTACTTTACATATCTAAAGGGACATTACAGATGTGATTAAATTAGGGACTTGAGACGGAGAGATTATCGTGGATTATCCAGGTTGGCTAAATGTAATAATGCTGGTCCTTATAAGAGGGATGCTGAGGAGTCAGACTCAGCTAGGAGATGTAATAAAGGAGGTGTGATAGAGGTTGGAGTAATGCAAGCACAGAAGCCAAAGAAATTGGTGGCATCCGGAAGCCAGAAGAGGTGAGAAAATTGATTCATTCCCAAAGCATTGAGAGGAATGCAGCCTTGCCAGCCTCTCTGAGGCTTCTTACTTCCAGAAATTTCAGATAATACATTTGTGTTGTCTGAAGCCACTACATGTGTGGTAATTTGTAGCAGCAATAGAAAAGTAATGCAATGGTATATCTGAAAATAAATGTTACAAAACCAAGTAACCTCACCTTCCTGACAAACTATGCAGTTTTCAAGAATGGATAATGTCATTGACTGACCTTGCAGTTAATGTGATAAAAGCCTTGGATGTGTTGTAAGAAATACCAGTAGTTCTTTCTACTATTCAGCTACTTTACTCTTAACATACGCAGGACTGTTTCTTACAGGAAGGCCGTCAAGCTCAGTCTACGTTGTCCTCCTAGTATTTGCTACCTTTCATTAACTTTTTTTTCAATTTTGCTTCTTTATTTTTAATTGACAATATGGTGTATATTTATGGAGTCCAATGTGATACTGGTATATATTATAAAAAGATTCTATCAAGCTAATTAACACATCTCTTACCTCACCACCTTAGCACTTTTTTTTTGTGGTGAGAATGTTTAAAAAAAGTGATTCTTTTAGCAATTTTGAAATGTACAATAAATTACTATTAACTGAACTTGGAGTTTTTATAACAGCAAAGATAAGTTTAGATCTTAAAGGACTGACCCAGAGTCACAAAACTTATGTTAGAGCTGGTACTACAACCAACCTCAGTGCACAGCATATTTCATACCACTGATTTGTGTTATAAATGTATTATTTATCTGTAACAATCAGGCCATTATGATAGTATCCTGAAGTTATTTGTTGTTGGTTAAAGGACACTGAAAAGTAAGTAAACACCTTCATGTTTTATAATACAATATTGCTTTGACCCAATTTTTTTCTCTCATAGTTTATAAGTCAAGTATATATGGGATCTGAACTACTTTTCAAAGAATCTTTATGTGTAAACTCTACTATTAAAATAGCATTGTTACCTCTACATGTCTTACGAAACCCTATTTTAAATGATGATGTAAGAGCCATGCTAAACCTACATTTCCTATATTTCCCCATAGTGTATTAAGAGCAATAAACATCAGCTGTCAAAAAAAAAAAAAACTCTGAAATCTACACCATGAACAGGATTTCAATTACATTTAAAAGATAATTTTCTAAAGGGTCAGGCAAATGGATTTGAGGGCCCATGGCAAATCTTATATTCATGACCTTCACCACTATTGGAGTAACCTGAAACATACTTTGTTAAAATTATCCAAAAGTCCTATGTGTAACTTTCCGCAAATGAATCCCAGGCAGAATAAAGAATCAAAAACGACAGAAAAATTATTTGTGAATACAGCAAAATTACTGTCTTCTACTGAGAATAAGGGAAGAGGGGTGAAGACAAATGCACGGGCATTGTTTGAGTCATATTCTGGAAATCTGTTCACAATGAACCACTAAAATAATCTACAGTCTAAATTATGGAAATATTTTGCTTAAAAATACTCTACCTGGAAAAAACGATTCTTTTTCCTGTTAATCTTAGGAACTCAGTCTTTTGAGTTTCCTCACCATAAGACGACTTAACCACCTTTAAAAGTGACTTAAATAATTATAGTAAAACATGTACAGGTATGTCAGTACCCTGAATTATCCAACTCTTACCAAGCTTACCACACAAAAAAATGTAAATCAAAGAAAACAATGGCCATTGTTCATTGAGATCCTTTCCAGAGTCTGTCCTGTTCCTTTGAACTAGATCTATGCATGTGCTAGTGCTGAGCTATCTTACAGTATAGAAATTTGAGTATTAAGCATTTTAAGCAAAATCATTCACTTTTTCTTAAAGCAACATCGATTTTAGGAAGAACACAAACTCTGTAATGAGTTTTCTCTTTCCTCTAACACCAAACTGAATTTATACAAGATGGTTTTTCTGCAACTGTTTAGTTCCATTTCAACTTTTAGACAGAAAAGGACCAATTCATGGGTTTTCACTTTGAGAATGAGCAAATAAAAAACTAAAGAGGTTACAAATTATTCAAATTTCTTATAGCCTAAGTTACAGGTCTATTTTTAAGGGCTCTCATTGATATGGTAGCTAAAAGATAAATTAAGCTTTTGTCCTTATAAATGAACCATTTCATTCAAAATTGATTGTCTTCTTAAGAAATTAAATTAGATTTTGTCTAATCTGAAATTAGATTTTGATATGTACCTGAATTACAAAAAAGATCCTTAATTGGTCTGACATTTATGGTTTTTTTATTCCTGCATATATTTTTGATAATTCTAATTGTGTTCGGATGTACATATGTACCAGGATTGGCAGCAATCACAATTTGCCATGGAACTCTTTACAACTTGTTTTTGAAGATGCCATGGGGTTTTTGGGTGTGTTTTTAAATTCATGTATTTTACAAGGTTTGAAATGTTTAGGCCCCAAAGACTAACTATATGAATAATAAAAACGTGGATTCTTGTGACTTGTAAAATCCTGAGAAACATTCAGCTTATAAATATGTAAAGAAGATTCAACAACCGCAGCAATCTTACAGCCTTACCAGATGTCCTTTCAAAGGACTGTTTGGAAGCTTTCTTTTATGCTTTCCCCTTTTTATTTTCTACTGCCTGAAATATCAGGAAAAGGGCAAGTGATTACTTCACATAGTTTTCTTCTACATATGAAATATTCATGAGATCTGTTCTTACTAAAAGTTTACATTTGCTCAGCTGGTTTGACATCTTTTTGGGGTCTTAGCCTTAGTGGCTTCATTAGATCCCCTGGAAAGAGATTTACTTAGCAAATAGAAACTCAATTTAAATAATACATATGTCTTATAAAAGACCTTTATAGAAAAAGTGTTCTTCTTTCTTAACTAACATTCAAATAAAAGTAAATTTTAACACTTTGACTGAAAATTGGCCTCCTCTCACAGAAAAGTCCTTTTATTGTAAACAAATATTAGAATTGTTTTCTCTTAATTCTATACAGTTAAATTACATGATTCTTTATCTCACTCATGCATTTATAGAAATCTTAAAAATTACCTTTTTATTCTACCTTTTGTTTAGTCTCAAAATATTAACAAAAATTTATGTTTAAATGGTATGAGTTTTATATTTATGTGTAGTATAATGCAATAAGATAAAAAATCAATATTCTAACATATTTAAATGCAATATCCTTAGTAAATGACACATCCTCTCTGTCATATGCAAGATACTACTTGTAGTATTTCATGATAATGTTCAAAATAGATAGACGTATAAAAATCTTACTTTTTATGTAAAATATGTTATTTTAATTTTAATTACAAATATTTTCATAGTAAACTCCCTGCCTTGCAAACTAAAATTGTACACATGTATTTCAACACTTGAAAGAGGAGTTGGTGAACTTTTACTCTAAAGAACCAAACAGTAAATAATGATGGCATGCAGGTCATAAGGTCTCTGTTGCAACTACTCTGGTCTCTAGTAGCACAAAAGCAGCCATAGAAAATATGTAAATGATTGGGTGTGGCTGTGCTTCATTAAAAATGTATGCACAAGAAAGAATATGGTTCTTGGACATAGTTTGCTAACTTCTAATTTAAAATCATGTCAAATGTATGCTTAGTATCTTCTAAAAATATTAATAAAATTCAAATAATCATATTCATGTTTAAGAGTAGATTGGCAAAATGTGGTATGATGCCTCATAAAATATACAGACTTCTGATAATTTAAACAGCATGCTTCCACATAGCCTAATATTCAAAAATAAAATCTTGATCATATATGTCATTATGATTTAACCATTTGTTCTAAAAAACTTTTCTCTAGGACTATTATGCAATAGGCCAATAAATTCACTCTTTGCATCAGAAAATTTCTCTACACCTATATATAGAGAGATAAATATTCTAATATAAGAACAATAGATTACTAACATAAACAGCTAACTAAACAAGTTTACTTATTAATATTCCATTTAAGAGCTTCACTCTGCTGTATTCCCCAATCTTAAATTATTATGTCACAAAATTTACCCAATCTTAGTGTACTACCTAGTAAAACCTGCATTAGGCCACCTGAGTTCAGAATCTAAAACTTTCTAAATATCATTCCCTGATTTTTTTTCATACTGCGATGCTTTACTCATCTGACAAAGGGCTAATATCCAAAACCTACAAAGAACTCAAACAAATTTACAAGAAAAAAACAAACAACCCCATCAAAAAGTGGGCAAAGGATATGAACAGACATTTCTCAAAAGAAGACATTCATACAGCCAACAGACACATGAAAAAATGCTCATCATCACTCGCCATCAGAGAAATGAAAATCAAAACCACAATGAGATACCATCTCACACCAGTTAGAATGGCAATCATTAAAAAGTCAGGAAACAACAGGTGCTGGAGAGGATGTGGAGAAATAGGAACAATTTTACACTGTTGGTGGGATTGTAAACTAGTTCAACCATTAGGGAAAACAGTATGGCGATTCCTCAAGGATCTAGAACTAGATGTACCATATGACCCAGCCATCCCACTACTGGGTATATACCCAAAGGATTATAAATCATGCTGCTATAAAGACACATGCACACGTATGTTTATTGCGGCATTATTCACAATAGCAAAGACTTGGAATCAACCCAAATGTCCATCTGTGACAGACTGGATTAAGAAAATGTGGCACATATACACCATGGAATATTATGCAGCCATAAAAAAGGATGAGCTTGTGTCCTTTGTAGGGACATGGATGCAGCTGGAAACCATCATTCTTAGCAAACTATCACAAGAACAGAAAACCAAACACCGCATGTTCTCACTCATAGGTGGGAACTGAACAATGACATCACTTGGACTCGGGAAGGGGAACATCACACATCGGGGCCTATCATGGTGGGGGAGGGAGAGGGATTGCATTGGGAGTTATACCTGATATAAATGACGAATTGATGGGTGCTGATGAGTTGATGGGTGCAGCACACCAACATGGCACAAGTATACATATGTAACAAACCTGCACGTTATGCACATGTACCCTAGAACTTGAAGTATAATAATAAAAAAAAAAAAGATTGTTTTTAATGCTCTCTCTTACTATGATAGGTCTAATAAATTTAGCTCTAGTTTACCAACATTTTGTTTGGTAGTCTTTTGGGAATTAATAGTCAATACCACCTACATATGAAAAAATAAAACTCTTTCATTTAAACTCCACACCAAATTACTAAACTTGAGTTTAACTTTCTACTAAGAGCCTCTAAATTTTAAAAGGTAATAAATAGGAGCTTTCCAATACCTTTTCTCTTTCTTCTTGGTAGAAGAAAATTCTTTGGGAGACAAAGATGGGCAGATCATGAAGTCAAGAGATCAAGACCATCCTGGCCAATATGGTGAAACTCCGTCTCTACTAAAAATATAAAAATTAGCTGAGCATGGTGGCACATACCTGTAGTCCCAGCTACTTGGAGGGCTGAGGCAGGAGAATCACTTGAACCTGGGAGGCATACATTGCAGTGAGCTGAGATCGTGCCATTGCACCCCAGCCTGGTGATACAGTGGGTGAGACTCCAAAAAAAAAAGAAAGAAAGAAAGATAAAGAAAAAGACAACGCAATGTATCAGAGGGTATGGTGTCCTGGGATCCAAGAAAATTTTTACTTTATTTTATTTTTAGTAGAAGGGAGTGAAAAATATGCAGATACCAATGATAGCTCCACAGTGACTGGGACTGAATAATGGAATTAGCAACATGCGTAATTTGATTACCTTTAGAAGACTGATTTTAAATAATTAGTGGGATAAAGTCTTGGCTGGAATGAGTTTGAGAGAAAATGGTATGAAAGTATTTGGAGAAAGACTGGTAATGCACTGTTAGGGCAAGTGGAATTTCCTTTTAGTGTCAGAAATGACATCATATTTGTATGCTGATGGTAAGGTAAATTAAAAAAAAAAGTTGGTGGGATTGTAAACTGGTTCAACCATTGTGGAAAACAGTATGGCGATTCCTCAAGGATTAGAACTAGAA
Organism: Piliocolobus tephrosceles; assembly: GCF_002776525.5. Taxonomy (NCBI): domain Eukaryota; kingdom Metazoa; phylum Chordata; class Mammalia; order Primates; family Cercopithecidae; genus Piliocolobus; species Piliocolobus tephrosceles. The sequence goes on along the minus strand of NC_045435.1, from coordinate 121,467,995 downwards.
ATACCATATGACCCAGCCATCCCATTACTGGGTATATACCCAAAGGATTGTAAATCATGCTGCTATAAAGACACACGCACACGTATGTTTATTGAGGCACTATTCACAATAGCAAAGAGTTGGAATCAACCCAAATGTCCATCAGTGACAGAGTGGATTAAGAAAATGTGGCACATATACACCATGGAATACTACGCAGCCATAAAAAAGGATGAGTTCGTGTTCTTTGTAGGGACATGGATGCAACTGGAAATCATCATTCTCAGCAAGATATCGCAAGAACGGAAAACCAAACACTGCATATTCTCACTCATAGGTGGGAATTGAACAATGGGATCACTTGGACTCTGGAAGGGGAACATCACACACCAGGGCCTACTATGGGGAGGGGGTAGCGGGGAGGGATGGCATTGGGAGTTATACCTGATGTAAATGACTAGTTGGTGGGTGCTGACAAGTTGATGAGTGCAGCACACTAACATGGAGCAAATATACATATGTAACAAACCTGCACGTTGTGCACATGTACCCTAGAACTTAAAGTATAATAACAATAATAATAATAATAATAATAATAATAATAATAATAATAATAAAAGGTTATGATATAGGACGGAGGGAGATATCCAGAATAAGAACTTTAATAAGATGAGGGACAATGACATTCAATGCAGAAATGAAGATACATGCCTCAGGTAGGAGTCCTATGAGTCCACTTGTGGCAATAGGAGGAAAGATAGGTATCTTTATGAGTTTAAATATGTGCCATGGAGAAAATGTGAAGCGTTTTTTTAAATTGCTTTTATTTTTTAAATGAAATGGGAAATGTGTATATAAGCCAAGAGTGAAGAAGAAGGAAGGAAATGTTGGAAATTTGATGACAGTGGAGACAATGTAAGCAGTCTAAAACTGTGGAGAAATGAATAGACCAAGAAAATATACTGTAATTGCAGGGCAGGTGTGTGGACGTGAGTTTAATGTGACATTAGTTATCATATTACCCGAAGTCTAGTGAGGCACTTGGCACATAGGAAGTCATCATTAAAAATCTGACTAATAAATGAAAAAAAGTTTGACTAGATAACAAATTGATATCATAGAGACAATCTTTACATGTTATATTTCCTACTTATTCTTGTCATTCTAAGGCCCCTTTTTCCTGCTAATCATGGAAAGAAAAATAACGATTTTATTATAGTTGTCCGGGAAGCAGACTCAGAGATCTTAGTAAAAGACGCTTAATTGAGAAGTGTTTCTGAGGAAGAATTGAGCATAGGGCAATTGAATTGGTATGTATTTCCAATGAAGGGTTCAATTGATTCTAAAAGGAGCTGAAGTGCACCTTCAAAGTTGTGGCAACTAGGACAACAAGGTCTGTGGAAGTTAATACCCATTTATTAACTGATCATTGGATATAGAATGCCCAGGAATGTGTGTAATCTTGTTCAAGGCTACACTCTTTGGCCTAGGTTAATTTATGAAGAAGGACTTAGATACCAGATAAAGATGTATGTTAGGAAACTTATCTTAGATAAATTTTGCTTATTACAGTCTCTAGTGTGTTTTATTCCAAATGCTTTGTAATGTAATTTCCTCTCATTCTACAATGGTGACACTTAATACCAAACTTTAAACATATATTCAATCTAGGGTCTAAATATAAGAAAAAACAACAGTAGTCATCCAGTTAGATAAGGATAAGATGCTTACTCTATCTGTCCAGCAGTTGAAAGCAAATAGTCCAAATATCTGATTCTAGCTTTTCTAATTCTATTTCTTAAAATTATTATTAATAATAATATCTAGTTGTGGTCTGCTAACTTGATTTCACAACCCCCTAATGGATTTCATTTGCCATTGGAAAAATAATGACTACAAACGAAAGGAAGAACACACTGACTCTATTCATTTACTAAGAATTTGAGAAAGTTTCTGTGCACAGATTTTGTCCATAAGTAAGGTGATCATAAAAAGTATCCTCCAATTTCAGATCTTTTTACAGTAAACAAGCACAAACCAGGACTGTTCCACAATCTGTAATGAAATCTTTCCTTCACTAAGCAAAGTCAAGAGTCAAAGCAGAGGAAGTCACCAGTAGGGTCACAGCAGTTGTTTATCCTTCTCCCTTGCTTTTATGTTTTGTGTCTTGTGTTCAAAGTAATAGGATAATAGAGAGAGTTTAAGGATACTTGACATTTAGTAGATGCCACTAACCTGTGCCTTCTATTAGCTCAGATAAAAAGAGGGGAAAACATTGATTTTACCATAAATAGTTAAAATCAAGCCTAAAACAGAAAGTGTCAACCAAATCTAAACTGGAGAAAGCCACACTTTTCCCTAAAATAATGTGCAAATAAGCACTATGTCACATATATACACACATATGTGTCACATATATACAGAATACACATACATACACATATGCACACATACATAGAGAATTTCAGTGGACTATCGTATATACATATGCATAGATATACATGATATACGATTCCAGCTTTTCTGTTTTTTTAATTACATGTATGTATGATATCCCATTGAAACACAAAAATTTGCAAAGTCACATAGAAGCTATCTTCAAGAATAATTATGGAACAAAAAAGTGACCAAGCAATTTAATTGTATCTCATTTCTCAAGCTTCTGGTTTGACTGTTACTCATTTTCCTAATTCCTCATATAAATCTTACATACTTATTTATTATTTTGTTAATATAAAGTAGGTTTAAATTTTTACGAATTTTAAGCCACTTTATTTGGTTATTAAACATTTCACAGGAAGTAGTTTGAACACAGTAGGGTACATCATCATCCTCTCACCCACAAGACCATATAACTGTGTATTTCTACCTAAATATTTTCAAAGGGTACTAAAATCTTTAATATTGAACTTTTCTAATTTAAATGTAATTTAAATGGAACAGAAAGGAAAATAAAAGAAATATATTTAGTAGAAAATAATTAAAGCCAAAACCAAACATATATTTTAGAAAACTCATCAAATAGGCAATTTAGACCTTTAAATTCAGTACTATCTTTTAGTCAAAATAAGGAAGAGAGATGCAGAATGAGTTCCAGAAGAATGTTCTGGAAAAATTAGAATTTTAAAAACTAACACCTCATATGTGACATGAAGTAGTATATAAAATGAGTATTCAGTCACGCCACTGCTTTTCTTTACTGTGAAAACAAGGTTTTTCAGGTGTCTTTCATATTTGATGACACCAGATTGAGCTATGAATTTATTACATATACCTCATGGTTATGACTATTTAAATGTTTTCTTTAAACAACAGTAAAGAAAACTGGGGAACTATATCACTTCCATAATGGGGTAAAGTTCTATCATATATGTTTATATTTATACTACACATTAACATATAAACACTTGCAAAAAATATTCCCACTTACAGCTTTTTTGCATAAGAAACAAAGATGATTTAGTAATTCATTGTGCGTACCTTAAACATTTTAAAACTTAGTATGCTCAAGTTCACATGTAAACATTTGTGGCTCATTTCTGTTCTCAAAGTGTAAATTATCATCCTGAGAGATGTAATATCTGTCACTTTACTCTGTACAGTGGCTACTCTTTTAATAATCAAAAAGTATTGAATAATGTGATTTTTTTGGAGAACAAGATTAATCTATTGGAGGAAAATAATAAATATCGAAATGGTAAGGATTATAGAAAATTACGTACCTTATTTTGCAGTACCTATTATAAAATAGAGGAGAATTGAACAAGTTTATCTCTCATAATTTTTCAGATATAATGGATCCTAGAAATATGGACTTGTCCTCATTTTGTATAAAATGATGCAATAACTTTGCATTATGAATCTTTATAATAAATAATTTTTAAAAATCAGTCTGCCTTTCAGAATTTATTCCTAATTTCCTCTTAAATTAATATTACTGCTTAAGGAAATTTAAAAGCAAATTATTAAATATAAAAACACTCAAATTAAGGCAGCTCTCCTAAATTTTGGAGAGAAAACTATAAGTAAATGAGGACATAAAACTAATATTAAACCTTTAACCATCAATGTAATGATTTTAGAGAATTTAGGAGTCTTTGCATGTTTATACAAAGCTCCTTTTTTTTTTTTTTAATGTATTTATTTATTTTTTTTTGAGACGGAGTCTCGCTCTGTCGCCCAGGCTGGAGTACAGTGGCCAGATCTCAGCTCACTGCAAGCTCCGCCTCCCGGGTTTACGCCATTCTCCTCCCTCAGCCTCCCGAGTAGCTGGGACTACAGGTGCCAGCCACCTCGCCTGGCTAATTTTTTGTGTTTTTTTTTTTTAGTAGAGACGGGGTTTCACCGTGTTAGCCAGGATGGTCTCAATCTCTTGACCTCGTGATCCGCCCGTGTCGGCCTCCCAAAGTGCTGGGATTACAGGCTTGAGCCACCGCGCCCAGCCACAAAGCTCCTTTTTTAAAAATAAAAATACAGAGCAAAATTTTAGTTGTTGCTTTTGTAGTAGAATAATTGTTTTTAAATGCTGGCCAAACACTAATTTGGAGAGGAAAAAAAAAGTAATACTGAGTCACAGGTAATTTAGCTTATAAAGTGTTTCTTTCTACTATAGTTTAATAATGATACATTTTCACTTTAAAAACGTGCCATGAAACTTTATAACAGGAAAAATTCAGTAACTCCTCTTTCTAATAAAACAGATTTGTAAAGTATCATGAGCCTAATAAAGAGCTATACTCTAACAATTCTTTAGGAAAAAAGAGTATTTATATCAACATTTATTCAGCTTAAATACAGAAGCCTAGGTATCCATCAGTACCATATACTAAAACCAATATTTTATTACATATTATGAAAATATATTTTTATTACCTTTCATGAAAATTAATTAAAATATAGTATTATAATTTAAAATATACACTGAGACCTATTCCAAAACTTATGAAATTGGCATCATAGGTGAACAAGGGTACTGGAACATTTTTATTTTTACTTTGTATTCATATACCTAGCTTTAAAATGTGATGTCTTCTTGTCCTAATTTTTAGCCAGTTATATTAAATCAACACAGAGAAGACATTAAGATGAAAATTATAAGGTTTTTCTTAACCATTATAAAGCAATAGTTTTGTCTCTTGAGGCTTTTAAAAATTACCCCCAGAAAAATGATCATCTTAACAATGGCAATTATTTTCTAAGATAGCACAGAAAATTCAGATATGTCCCTGTGAGATTTATAATTTGAATTAATTTGTATATTGCTAATATCATTTATAAATCTTTGTTTACTATTTGCAAAAAAATTATCAGAGCAGTTCGTTGCTAGCTTAACCTGTGATAAAAATGAGATGACTCAGAAATATTAAAGTTTCATTATCTTTATCTTAATACTGAATGATGTAAATATCATTCCCACAGATAGAAATATTTTTTATTCAATTTTTAAATATTTTTAGTAAGTATAGGGCATTTATTTTTAAAAAGTAACAGCCTGTGGGACTGAAGTTTCCGTGGAAGTTGAAGAAATTTGTAGGCCAGAACAAACAATTGCAGTTGACAAACTCTTCTACCAGGAACAGTTAGAAAACTTGTATCTAAGTCCCAAATCACTAATTTAAAGATATTAAAGTCCTACTGGAAGAAGGAGAACAAATGAGTCTAAAATATTTTTTAAAACAGAGATAGAAGCTGACAATTTTAAGCTTTTTCTCACTGGGACATTTGCAGATTCTTATAATAGGCTGGAATCAGAATAGTGGCTATACTTAGGCATAAGCCCAAAAAACTATAAATGGATTATGGATCTAAATGTAAAGTTAAATAATCTTCTAGAAAAAAACTAGCTAAATAGCTTCATAATCTTGGATTAGGCAACACTTTCTCAACAAATTCCCAAACAATAATAAGACAAAAGGAAAAAATAAATAAACAATAGTAACAACGTATAATACATTGAAATTTATATTTCATCCAAATAAATGTATTTCTATTTCGCAAGATGAAACTAGAAAGAAAAGCAAACAATGGGGTGAGTAGTTTTTTTGTATTACAAGAAATACATTGTGTAAATAAATAAGAGAAAAGAGGATATTTACTATGAACATTGCAAAACACATGTGAAATATGCTAAACTTTATATAAACCAGAATGCCTGAAGCAAAAAAAAACAAACAAACAAAGCAAAACAATACAAATGAACTAACAATACATCTTGGCAAGGATATGAAGCAGCCAGAATCCTGATGCACTGCTGATGAGAGTGTAAATTACTAAAATCTCTCTTGAAAATTGTTTGGTAGCATTTACTAAAGCTGAACATTCACATTCCCTATTATCTAGTAATTGAATTTTTATGCATATACCTTCACAAAATCCATACAAATGTGTACCAAAAATTATAAATAATTATTTCCATAATAGCACTTGCAAAACATTGGAAAGTACTCAACTGTTCATGAGTAATAGAATATACTGTGGTATATTCACAAAATACAACATAAGAAACAATACAAAATAAAAGTACCACCAACACATCACGGAGATAATGTTGAGAGAAACAGCAGCAAAACCAACAAAAACAGTAAATCAATAAAGTGGCAGCCATGCAAATTACATCAATATGATTCTTTTTAATTCTACTTATTTACATATAAAAGTAGATCTATTTCATTGATATGTTATAAGTAAGGATCATGGTTATCCTTAGAGGAGATACGATGGAAAGGGTTACAAGTGATTTTCTGGGGGTGCTAGTAATGTCCTATTTCTTGATCTGGAAAATAGTTACAATGTGTGTGCATACTTTATGAAACTTTATCAAGCTGTGTACGTGTGATTTTGGCATCTTTTGGTGTGTATGTTATGCTTCAAAAGGGTTTACAAGAAATAACTACTTTTAGCATGTGTTTATTTGCAAGAAATAAACACAGAGACACAGAAACACACACATACTACATCTGACCATATATAGCCTGTAGATAGCATTCTTAATAATTTTAAATAGTTGCAGATGATGCACTGAGGAAATGCTGAACACTCCCTCCCAGAAAGAATGCTCATGCTTCTTTTATCACTTCAGCAAGTGAACAATTTTATTGGGTATGATAACAGGTGATACAGATATAAAAGTGACAGGAAAGTGAGAATTTCAACACTCAAAGTTTCTACTGTGTTACATGGACAAAAGTTCATTTGGAATACACATATTTGTCTCACTCAGTGGTTATCTAAGTGTGCCCCCAGGCCAGCAGCTTCAGCATAAGTGTACTACTCCCAGACCTACTGAAACCTGAAAACCAAGCTCTGGGTGTGGGTCCCAAGCATTTGTGTTTTAGCAAGTAATTTTGAGGCATGCTTGCTGACTTTTAAGATCCACCAATAGAAATAAAATGACAGGGACACTACTTGTCCTTTTCCTTTTCATTTTTTTCTTTTATCCATTTAACACATACTCAGGTACATTGTTGTTGATCAGTGAATAGTCATTGAATGAATAATGTTTATATTAAATGCTGCATAATTGTTGAATTGCATTTAGTTAATTGTATCCTACATAGAGAAATGAGATTCACATAATTTGAATAATTTTAATGTTTTAAAATTTTACTTTGATAATCATGCACTAACATGAGTAAAGGAATGGAAAGAGAAAACTAATTTTTAGGGGCATTTGAGTAGCACATTCTCATAGAGATCCTGATCCTTGAGAAATCGCCACACTGTCTTCCACAATGGTTGAACTAGTATACAATCCCACCAATAGTGTAAAAGTGTTCCTTGTTGGGGTCCACATGTTTCCTAAACAAAGGAATGAACACACAAGACAACACAAGGCAAGACAAACATGGCTGCCGCCCCGAAGGGCAGGCTCTGCTTTATTTTATACCGTTGTTTGTGGAATGCTGCCAAGTCACAAGACACATTGTTGTTTTTCTGACCTTTCCCTGACTTTCTGGATTTTCAAGATGTTTATACATAAACCAGCCCCCAGGGTCTGCTGTTTGCAGCTGGCTCCTTTGTCCTCCCTGTTTGCAGGGAAGGAACGCCCTGCTTCCTTTGCAAGAGCAGTACTTATCCGGAAGGTCTTATTTGCGGGCACGTAGTCCTCTACAGTTCCTATTTCTCCACATCTTCTCCAGCACCTGTTTCCTGACTTTTTAATGATCACCATTCTAACTGGTGTGAGATGGTATCTCATTGTGGTTTTGATTTGCATTTCTCTGATGGCGAGTGATGATGAGCATTTTTTTCATGTGTCTGTTGGCTGCATAAATGTCTTCTTTTGAGAAGTGTCTGTTCATATCCTTTGCCCACTTTTTGATGGGGTTGTTTGTTTTTTTCTTGTAAATTTGTTTGAGTTCTTTGTAGATTCTGAATGTTAGCCCTTTGTCAGATGAGTAGATTGCAAAATTGTTTTTTCCCATTGTGTAGGTTGCCTGTTCACTCTGATGGTAGTTTTTTTTTTTTTTTTTTTTTTTTTTTTTTTTGCTGTGCAGTAGCTCTTTAGTTTAACTAGATCCCATTTGTCAATTTTGGCTTTTGTTGCCGTTGCTTTTGGTGTTTTAGACATGAAGTCTTTGCCCATGCCTATGTCCTGAATGGTATTGCCTAGGTATTCTTCTAGGGTTTTTATGGTTTTAGGTCTAACATTTAAGTCTCTAATCCATCTTGAATTAATTTTTGTATAAGGTGTAAGGAAGGGATCCAGTTTCAGCTTTCTACATATGGCTAGCCAGTTTTCCCAGCACCATTTATTAAATAGGGAATCCTTTCACCATTTCTTGATTTTGTCAGGTTTGTCAAAGATCAGATGGTTGTAGATGTGTGATATTATTTCTGAGGGTTCTGTTCTGTTCCATTGGTCTTTGTCTCTGTTTTGGTACCAGTAGGAAAAGAGGAAGTCAAATTGTCCCTATTTGCAGATGACATGATTGTATATTTAGAAAATCCCATCATCTCAGCCCCAAATCTCCTTAAGCTCATAAGCAACTTCAGCAAAGTCTTAGGATACAAAATCAATGTGCAAAAATCACAAGCATTCTTATACACCAATAATAGACAAACAGAACCAAATCATTAGTGAACTCCCATTCACAATTGCTTCAAATAGAACATAATACCTAGGAATCCAACTTACAAGGGATGTGAAGGATGTCTTCAAGGAGAACTACCAAACCACTGCTCAATGAATAAAAGAGGACACAAACAAATAGAAGCACATTCCATGCTCATGGAGAGGAATAATCAATATTGTAAAAATGGCCATACTGCCCAAGGAAATTTATAGATTCCATGACATCCCCATTAAGCTACCAATGACTTTCTTCACAGAACTGGAAAAAACTACTTTAAAGTTCATATGGAACCAAAAAAGAGACCACATTGCCAAGACAATCCTAAACCAAAAGAACAAAGCCAGAGGCATCACACTACCTGACTTCAAACTATACTACAAGGCTACAGTAACCAAAACAGTGTGGTATTGGTACCAAAATAGCTGTCTTTTTAACTGTAGAGCATTCTGTTTTCAAAGCCTGAAAAATCATGTGTCTTCCTTCTAGGTCAAGTGTTTGTTTCACTTTTAATTGCATTTAGTCAAATCTCTGGTGACAAGTCTGGTTAAGAGAGTCAAGTTTTACGTGGCAATGTGATTTTACTCAATATTTTTATTTATTTATTTGTATGTTGGTCATAAATTTGGTGTCTGTTGGGTTGAAAAAAGTTGAACACCATGTTTATGTTGCTTGTGAGTCAAATTGTCACTACTGTCTTAGGCTTTCTAAAACTATTTAGGCTTTCTTCTTTGGCAAAAGACTTCTCCATTGTAGGCTCTCTTTGTCTCATAAACATTAATGTACCTGTATTAATTAGTTCAACCATTTTGGAAGACAATGTGGCTATTCCTCAAAGATTCAGAGGCAGAAACACCATTTGACTTAACAATCCCATTACTGTGTATATATCCAAAGGAATATAAATCATTCTATTATAAAGATACATGCATGAGTATGTTTATTGCAGTACTATTCACAATAGCAAAGACATGGAATCAACCTACATGCCCATCAATGATAGATTGGATAAAGAAAATCTGGTACATATACACCATGGAATACTATGCAACCATAAAAAAGAACAAGATCATGTCCTTTGCAGGGGCATAGATGGAGTTGGAAACCATCCTCCAGCAAACTAATGCAGGAACAGAAAACCAAACACTGCATATTCTCACTTATGAGTGGGAGCTGAATTATGAGAATACATGGACACACAGTGGGGAAAACTAACACACACAGGACCTGTTGGAGTGGGGTTTTGGGGGAGAGCATCAGGAAAAATAACTAGTGGATGCTGAGCTTATTACCTAGAAGGTGGGATGATCTGTGCCTCAAATCATCAAAACACATATTAACTTATGTAACAAAACCGCACATCCTGACCATTTATCCCTGAACTTAAAATAAAGGTTGAAGGAAAAGTTAAAGAAAGTATGAGATGTGTTTGAGCTACAAAGCAAGGCTTTGTGTCAATGAAAATGCCATACATGTCATGTGTCAGCATGTAACACTGTCAAAAATCAGGCAAAATGTTTCATTTTCCTGGTGTCAAACACCAAAAATTATTTTTGGCATTTTAATTACTGTTTTTATTCCATTAGGCCTTCTGTGAGTAGCCATATTTTGTCTACAATTCAAATAATCACTTATACTTTTTATGAGCAGATATATTGCTTCATTAAATCTGATTGTTTATAGCTAATAATAAAAATTTTACCAAACCTAAAAAAAAATTAATGTATCGAATTTTTATGTGAATGTTATTTTATTTATTGAGAGGAAACTCTAGATATGTGGATAGTCAATAAACGTAGATTAATGATTTCTTGAAATTTACAACTTTAAAAATGGTCATATTTATTACCAAGCATCAAAAATGTTATAAACCTATCCAGCAGATGGCGGCGTTACCATAACGTGGTGTGTGTTTAATAGATTATTTTGGTCTTAAAAGTTTTAGAAGACAGGTGTTATTTGCATTTAAATGGAACTATTGTTCAAGTATTTAAAAAGATGATACCATCCATATGTCAATTTAGTAGTGTGTGTGCATTATATCAAGAAATGTGTAGAAGTTATCAATTAACTTAAGAAAATAATTAGAAATATATAAAATATATATAATTCATTTATAGTTATAAACTTTATAAATTATAATTTTACCTTATATTTATATGTAATTTATATATGATAAGCATAATTATTCAAAAACAGGATGAGTGTATTTGAAAAATATTTTAGTAATATTCTATTCATTATGTGAATTATATATATATATATATATATATATATATATATATATATATATGCAAGTAACTTATTTTAAAATGTCATGGGCTTTTTTTAATAGAAGTAATTTATAAATCTATGTATTTGATTTTTCTAAAATACTTTGTCCCAATTCTGTAGTAGCAAAATTAAATTGCAGTTATTTAACTTAAAGAATTCATGTAGTAGATTTTAATTTAAACAGTTACTATGAGCAAAACAAATTAACAGTTCCTCATACCTATTCAGAACTGAGAAACTATAAGATCTTGAACAGTGTCCACAAAAACTGAGAAACTATAAGAACTTGAATAGTGTCCAGATATTGACGAAGAAAGGCAATGTCAGCATCACAGGATAAGGGTATTAGCTAAGAAAGTATACATCTCACTAGAATTTAGAAGGAGCACAGGTATTTCCATGTACAAATATTTATTTTGTTTTTACACTATGATTTTCCTCTATCATTGGCTATTATTTTTAATTTGTGGGAAAAAATGTACAAGACCTTACGTGTACAAGGAATTACATTTGATATTAATGTACTTCCTAGCATAACATTCAGTAGACTTTTAATAGCTACTTAGTGAAGTTAATATGGTCAATGAATTTTTTATGGTCTAACCAAAATTTATTTTATTACTTTGCCTCTAAGAGGGAGAAAGAAAATGACATTTTTAGGCATGGATCAATTGCACCACAAATCCCATATTTTGAATTTGAATATTTATGCCAATAACTCATGTATTTATTTTTTATAGTGAAAGAGTGATTGTAGTTACGTTGATGAAAGTTTTCAGTGGTAAATAATTAATATGCCTTATGTTATATTGCTTTAGGTTATATGCAATCATTAATACATATTTTGTATATTATTCTTACTTTAAAATAAATAAGTATTTATTTTTAAAGAATAAAGCTTACAGAATGACAACTAAAAATACTCCTTTCAAAACTTTTGTTGTATCCAGCAGAGGTAACCACTGTCATCATTGTTGTATATAATTGTCAATATATTTTAAATACAGTAGCCAATACAGATATATTTTTATCAACTTGCATCCCACTATAAATATTTATATATAATAGTTTGCAGTATGTTTAAGGCTTATTTTTATTAATTTGGATACTATAATAAAATTTCTTGGTTCAGAGCTAAATAATACAGAAACATGTTAAAAGCAAGTTTTCTTTCTTATAGCACACATCCTAGACTCAATATCAATTTCATTCCTATTAACAATGAGGTATAAATTCATCATGTGTTTCTTGTCTATTAGTGTTTCCCTACATCTGAATATGTTTTCTACATTTTGGAGTTCTTTCTATAGTAAGAAAATACATTCTTAGTCAACAACTAATAACATTTTTCAGTTTTATTTCTTCTTTAGACTTGATTTATTTTGTTTTACTTAGATTTTAGCAATAGTAGTCAAAAAGGTAATATAGTGAAATATATCAATTTTTATCTTTGGGGATTCTGAGTATTATTATTTCAAATTAAAGAATTCATTCCCTATGATTAGAGTTGAAAAAATACTCACTTATATATTTTGTGGTCACTTTTGTGTTTATGTTTTAATTTTTTTAACATACAAATATTTTATCCATCTAATTGTTTCGTTGTACGAAGAGTTAGGGTTTTTTTTTTTTTGCTTTTCCTAAATGGTTAGTTTTAACATTACAGGAATGGCTTTCAGGTGATCTTTTCCAGAGAGTACCTTTCAAATAAGAACATTTCAACAAGTCTGATTTCATATAAAAATCTATGTTATGCCTTTACTTGAAAATTTGCTCTAGTGGTGAAACAGTAAGTAATATTTGTTTTTAAAATAATGCTTTAATTTGTGTTCTAAGATTGAGTTTATGTTGCCTGTGAGTCCGATGTCACTGTTATTTTGGGGTTTCTAAAACAGTTTAGGGTTTTTTTTTTCTTTGGCAGAAGATCTCTATATTGTAGAATCTCTGTCTCATGAACAAAATTTAGACTAGAGCTAAGGTGATAGTGTCTTTTAAAAGTTGTTTATTTCTGCCATTCATTTGGTAGAATGATGACTTTCATAAAAATCCTTGGCTTGTGATTCTATTTCCTTTCATTTGTGACAATGGCAACCAATTCAGAGATTCATTAAAGATTCTATCTCAGTTTTAGAAAACACTTTTAAGAAAACTTTCATGTTGTGTTAACTTCTTACAGCTTCTCATTTTGCTCTAAATATGTCTTACGTTAAAGGGGGATTAGTTAAATTGTTTACTATAAAATATTATCCAAATGATTAGAAAGATTGCTTATTCTGTTCACCTCTCCGTCAAGGTTGTTTTTCTTTTCGTGGTATGTCTATCAGCCTCTTGAAATCTAGTACTCAGATATAAATCAATATTTCAGATATAAGCTGGACAGTAGAATTTACAGTTTCCATATCTAAAGCACTGCACTTCTATATGTGTAGGTCAGCAAATAATCACTTAATCATTTTGTAGTTATTATTTTTCAAGTGATTAAAATATAAGGTAACTCTTCAAGCTTATAGTCAACTAAAATCTCATGAATAAAATGTCAATTTGGTTATCACCATTAAACACATTTTAAGCTTAAATATAAGTTATTCCATTATTTTTTATTAAATAGAAAATTGTGGAATCAAGACAAGAATTTTAGTATAATTTATTTATTTATAAAAGTATTAATTTAGAGATTAAAATGTGCCAGTTTCCTGATTATTACGAGTGAAGCTAGATCAAACAAGATTTCTGCACTTCTCCAAACACAGGATCTGTGACACAGATTTAGCTCAAATTAACTAAATAAATGAACCATTTGGAGAAAAAAAGCTAAGGAAGCACTGACCAGAGAGAAAGAAGGAGGTTGCTTGTCCAATAATTATACTTAGCTGCCTAGAGGCTTGTTCAATAATATAGGGCCTTGTACTTCTCAAGAGGTGGTTAAGATTGCTAGGTAATGATTCTATATTATAGAATTTATCTCTAATACTACAGCAATACATACAATGCTTTCCAAATTTAAGTATAAGTGACAATGTTAAAAGATCAGCAAGTAAAAAACAGGCATGAAGCTTAAATGAACTTGACTTATTCTTTATAAACATATACAGACTGAGCATTCTCCATATCCTTCTCAATTAAACTTGAAACAGCACTAGAATATTAAAATTTGTTGTCACAGTAACAATACATATACAACTCTAAAATGTGCCACTATAGAATACAATAGAACAAACATACAAAAATGTCACATGTAATTTACTCTAACTACATGAATCATTTTAATTTTCTAAGAATGTCTTGAATACAGTGGTTTCAACATCTGGTCTTTGGATTATCACCATTGGTGTCACCTGGGAACTTACTAGATATATATACATATATATATACACACATACACACACATACATATATATATATATATATTGCTACTTTTTATTTCAATAGGTTTTGGGGGAACAGATTATATTTGATTACACAAATAAGTCACATTACCCATGAAACTTTTAGTCATGATTTCTGAGATTTTGGTGCACCCATCACCCAAGTAGTGTACACTGTACCCAGTGTGTAGTCTTCTATCCCTCAGCTCCCTCCAACACTTTTCTCCAAGTCCTCAAAGTCCATTGTATCATTTTTATGCCTTTGCATCTTCATGGCTTAGCTCCCACTTATAAGTGAGAACATACAATGTTTGGTTTTCCATTCCTGAGTTATTTCACTTAGAATAATGGTCTCCAATTCTATCCAGTTTGTTGCAAATGCCATTATCCTGTTTCTTTTTATGACTGAGTAGTATTCCATGGTATATATATACACACACATATATATATATATACCATGTGTGTGTATATATATACATGTGTGTGTATATATATACACGCACATCATATATATATAAAACATTTTGTGATATGTACATCACATTTTTTTTATCCACTCATTGCTTGTTGAGCATTTGGCCTGGTTCCATATTTTTGCAATTGTGAATTGTGCTGCTACAAACATGCATGTGCAAATGTCTTTTTTGTGTATTGACTTCTTTTCCTCTGGGTAGATACTCAATAGTGGGTTTTCTGTATCAAATTATAGATCTACTTTTATTTCTTCAAGGAATCTCCATGGTTTTCCATAGTGACTGTACTAGCTTACATTTCCACCACCAGTGTAAAAGGGTTCCCTTTTCACTATATCCATGCCAACATCCATTATTTTTTGATTTTTTAATTATGACCATTAGTGGAGAAATAAGGTGGTTGGTATGATTTGGCTGTGTCTCCACCCAAATCTCATCTTGAATTGTAATCCCCATATGTTATATGGGAGGGGGCCCAGTGGGTGGTAATTGAATCATGGGGTGGTTTCTCCCATGCTATTCTCCTGACTATCATCCACAAGATCTGATAGTTTTATAAGGGGCTTCCTCCTTTGCTCAGTTCTAATTCTTCTCTGTCCTGTCACCATGTGAATAAGGATGCTTTTGCTTTCTCTTCTGCTGTGATTATATGTTTTCTGAGACTTCCCAGGCCCTGTGGAACTGTGAGTCAATTAATCCTCTTTCCTTTGTAAATTACCCAGTCTTGGGCAGTTATTTATAGCAGCATAAGAATGGACTAATACAGTGGTATTACATTGTGGTTCTGATTTGCATTTTCCTGATAATTAGTGGTGTTGAGCATTTTTGTCATATGTTTGTTGGCCATTTGTATATCTTTTTTTGAGACTAGTCTATTCATGTCCTCAGCTCACTTTTTGGTGGGATTGTTGCTGTTGTTTTTTTCCTTGCTGATTTGTTTGAGTTCCTTGCAGGTACTGGTTATTAGTTCTTTCTCAGATGAATATTGATGAAGAGTCTCCCCGACTCTGTGGGTCGTCTGTTTACTGATTATTATTATTATTTTGCTGTGCAGAAGTTTTTTAGTTTAATTAAGTGTCATCTATTTATCTTTCTTTCTGATGGATTAGTATTTGAGTTATTGGTCATGAAGCCATTGCCTAAGCCAATGTCTAGAAGGGTTTCTCTGATGTTGTCTTGTAAAATCTTTATTGTTTCAAGTCTTAGATTTAAGTCTTTCATGCATCTTAAATTTATTTTTGTATAAGGTAAAAGATGAGGATCAAGTTTCGTTCTTCTACATGTGGCTTGACAATTATCCCAACACCATTTGTTGAATAGGGTGCCCTTTCCCCACTCTATGTTTTTGTTTGCTTTGTCAAAAATCAGTTAGCGTAAGTATTTGGCTTTATTTCCATGGTGTCTATTATGTTCTATTGACCAATGTGCCTACTTTTATGACAGTACCATGCTGTTTTGGTTACTATAGTCTTATAGTTTGAAGTCAGGTAACATGATACCTCCAGATTTTTTTTGTTGCTGTTCTTAGTCTTGCTTTGACTCTTTTTTGGTTCCATATGAATTTTATAATTTTTTTTCTAGTTCTGTGAGGAATGATGACGGTACTAATATCCCCAATGAATATAGATGTAAAAATCTTCAACAAAATACTAGCTAACAAAATCCAACAACACATCTAAAAGATAATCCAATATGATCAAGTGGGACTCATACCAGGGATGCAGGGATGGTTTAACCTATACAAGTCAATAAATGTGATACACCACATAAACAGAATTAAAAACAACAATTACATGGTCATCTCAATAGATGCAGAAAAATAATTTGACAACATTTAGCATCTTTTTATTATTAAAACCCTCATTGAATAGGTAAAGAAAGGATATACCTCAAGGTAATAAAAGGCATCTATGACAATCCCATAGCCAACATTACACGGAATTGGGAAAAGTTGAAAGCATTCGCCCTGAGAACTGGAACAAGACAAGGATGCCCACTTTCACCACTTCTATTCAACATTGTACTGGAATTCCTAGCCAGAGTAATCAGACGAGAGAAAGAAATAAAGGGTGCCCAAATTGGTAAAGAGGAAATCAAACTCTTGCTGTGCATTGATTATATAATTGTATACCTAGAAAACCCTAAGGATTCACCCAAAAAGCTCCTAGAACATATAATAGAATTTAGCCAAGTTTCAGGATACAAAATCAATGTACACAAGTCAGTAGCACTGCTATACAGCAACAGCAACCAAGCTGAGAGCAAAATCAAGAACTTAACCCCTTTTACAAGAGCTGCAAAATATAAAATAAAAAATAAAATAAAATGTAGGAATATGCCTAACCAAGGTGGTGAAGGACCTCTATAAGGAAAACTACAAAACACTACTGAAAAAAATTATAAAAGACACAAACAGATGCAAACATATTTCATGCTCATGGATATGTATACTAAATACTATTGTGAAAAGGATCATACTGCCAAAAGCAATTTAGAAATATAAATTCTCAAGCTTCATCCCAGACTTAATGAATTAGAAACTCAGGGCTTAGGAGTAGGCCCAGAAAGCTGTGATTTAACTACTTCTCCAAGTGACTCTGAAGCCACTAAAATCTGATAGCCATTGCTTTTGTACAGTAGTTTCATAAACTTGCAGTGGTATAGAATCACCTGGAGATTTTTTTTCAAGTGGCATTGACGGATTTCCACCCAAGTCGATTTAATAGGTTTCATAAATTTTTAAGCTTTTATATTTCTTGTACAATTGTACTTTGTAATGTGTTACTGATCCAATATTTTGCTCATTCCACTTGACTTTTTTCTCTCATTTTTCTTTTACTCCTTTTTTCTTTTGTCATGGACTATACTTTTGGTGTTTGTGTGTGTGTGTGTGTGTGTGTGTGTGTGTGTGTGTGGTTATTTAAGTTGTTAAACTTCTGTCCATGAATTTTGAGAATTTAACAAAAAACATGTTGAAAATGAGCCATGTGTGGCAGGCTCAGTTCTTCTCAGTCTTCTTTTTGAGCACACATTCTTCAAAGTCCCTAATTTTGTCTTCCTGAAACAAGAGGCCACCAAAGCAACTCGATGCTTTTCTTCTTGAACAGCCTTCCTCTCCCTCCATGAAGCTCTGATTCAAAGCATCTTGTCCTATACAGGAAGCTCTGATTCATAGCTTTTTGTCCTACATGGAGATTTGAAAAAGTGGCTGTAGAATATCAGCTAATTTATCTGGGAACTCTCTGGCTCAATTCCTGTTTCTGCTAGTCCTAGCTTCTCCAGAGTTCTCTTATTTTTTTAAAGTGGATTTAAATGTTTTAAATCTCGTTCTTGCAATTATTTTCAGTAGGAGAGTTGGATTGCTTCAAGCTACTCCATCATAACCAGAAGCAAAAGTATAATGTTATTTTTATATTTGAACTTGTTATTTTTTACCAATTACTTTTTGTGTGTAATTTGTATTTACTGTACTTTAATATGTGTTTGTTTACGTGGAAAGTATATGTACTTTCACTTCCTTTTTCTATTTGTATTTTAAAGTTCTTATTACAAATCATCCTTAATACATATCCCAATTACTTTGATTTAATTACTACACATTATTTTATAGATTTGCACCTTCTCCAAAAATTATATAGGTTTCTTTAATATTGTAGCATGCATAATTGCCTTGGAAAAGTCTGAATTTTAATAAGTAGTGTTATATTACTCCTAAATAATAAAAGAAACTGCTTTAACATTGATAACCTCCTTTCTGGTTATATGCTATTTTTTGTTTATTTTCTACTGATACCTAATAGTTGTACAAACTTATGAGGTACATGTGCTATTTGGTCAAATGCACACAATGTGTAATGATCAAATTAATGTAATTGAGATATCCATTAACTTAAAAGTTTATCACATTTTTTTCTGTTGGGATCATTCCAAATCTTCTCTTCTAGCTATTTTGAAATATATGAGAAAATATTGCTAATGATAGTCACCCTGCTGTGATATCAAACACTAGAACTTATTATTTCCAACTGTAGTTTTGCATCCAGTAACTACCTTCTCTTCATCTGCCTGCCACCCCAAGTGTCTTCCCAGCTTCTGGTAACTGCTGTTCTACTCACAGCCCTCATGAAATCAACAAAGTAGAGAAACAACCCACAGAATGAGAGAAAATATTTGCAAACTATTGATCTGAAAGGAATTAATAACCAGAATACATAAGAAATCCAAACAGCTCAATAGCAAAAAGACACAAATAATCCAATTTTTAAATGGGCAGGTGATCTGAGTAGATATTTCACAACAGAAGACATACAAATAGCCAAGAAATGGCCAACAGGTGTATGAAAAAATGCTCAACATCAGTAATCATCAGGAAAATGCAAACTGAAAACATATCATCTCACTCATGAGTTGTCAATACATTTGATATTTTTTAAAAGATAAGTATTTATTGCATCTTCTTTCAGTTTCCACTTGCTTCTTTTAGAAATACTTTATTAGAATTGTAATGAATAACTGTGAATAATATCAATTCATGTTTGATAGCACAAAATTCTTTGCATTTATCTCACTCTACGTATACTAATAGATAAAATTGCTTCTGGTGGTTAAACTATTTGGGGGTTTAATAGTTAATAATGTCTCGGGATACTTAGGGTGTTTCTTTTCTAAATGGAAACCCCTGTGGCTGATGGAGCCTTTGCCCAAGTTTTACTCAGGCCTGCTAGTTTCATTCCGCTAACTTAGCCTGGCAGGCTGCACTCTTCTCATGCTACCAGCACAGATCACATACCTGCCAAGGGTGAGCCAGAGACGGGTGCATAAGTAAGTAAGCATAGGGATTGGCTGCTTTGGCAGGGTATGCAGCTCCAGGTGCTGGCACAGGTGCTGGCTCTGTGCAAGCCTGCACCTAGATTGGATGCACTGCAAGTGGCTTCCACTGTGGGCACCCACGTCTGGATGAGCAGAACATGATGGTGGCCTAGAATCTTGGACAGGCCAGATACCACAGAGTCCTAAAGAGGGTGTCACAGCTCTGACTCAGGGAGTCCTTAGGTATGGGCTCCCCAAAGAGCTGCAACTGTTATATCCTTTTCATGACCCTTAACATGGCGAGTGGGGACCCGGACATTTCAACTGTTTGTGTTATGTCCCTTTCAGTCCCATCATTTGGCAGATCCCTAGTTCTTGTCCTGCATCCAGGAAGAATGAGGTACATGAACAACTGGAGGGTGGGCAAGGTGGAGAGGAGCTTCATTGAGTGAAAGAACAGCTGTTGGGAGACCCAAAGTGGGTAGTTCCTTTCCACAGGTAGGTTATTTCAGTGAGTGTCCAACTCTCAGCAGAGAGGAGATCCAGAATGGGCAGATAGTCCTAAGAAGTACAGCCCTCAGCAAAGAGAAGACCCAGAATGTGTAGCTCCTATTTGTAGGAAGGTTGCCCCAGTGAGTGTCCAGCCCTCAGCAGAGAGGAAACCAGAGTGGGTAGCTCCTTTCTGCAGGCAGGTACTCCTGATGAGTGCAGCCCTCAGCAGAAAGGAGACCTGGAGTAGGTAGCTCCTATCCACGGGAAGTATCCAGAAAGTATCCAGCTGTCATTGGATAGGAGAACTGGACTGAGTAGCTTCTTTCTTTAGGCAGGTCGTCTCATTGAGTGTTCAGCTGTCAGTGGACAGTATACCCAGAGCGGGTAGCTCCTTTCTGCAGTCAGGTTGTACTGACGAGTGGAAGGATACCTAAATTGAGTAGCTGCTTCCCAGAGCTGTTAGTCCTGAATCTTGTGATTCTGGCTGGGTCTGAGGTTTTTATGGGCTCCGAAGGGAGAAAGGGTGTGCTGATTGTTCCATGGGAAGCCATGGGTGGACCCAGACAAAGCACCATAAATTCTCATTCTGGGCTACAGACTCCACCCGGAACTGACAGCCCAGCTCCCAGGCTTCAGGCCATCCCTGGCTTAAAGGTGGGGCTATGGTGGGGACCAACCCCTTTCCACTCAAGAACCTGTCTGCCTCCTGCCACCATCGATCATGTCATCCATGGTACCCAGACTGTTCCTACTAGGGGGCACCTGTAGGCATTCACCAATATGCTTTCAGCCCCCTCCCATTTCCTACCACATTCATTGGTGTCCAAAGCAAAGTTCAGAGGAGGCCAACTTGGCAGAGGGCTGGTGTGTCAGTGCCAGCCTGATTGCATGCACATGTGGCCAGTTTTTGACAGTGTCCAGGCTTGGCCACAACTTTGTTTCAACCCAGAGTAGGCACTGGGTATGGGGAGAGGACAGGCAGCCAGAGCAGGCACTTCTGAGACTGAGGCTGCTTGGGGGCTTCCTGGGCCCCAAAGAGTGCAAGGATGCCTGGGTCTGCAGCTACAGCTGGGTGACTGCAGCTCTACCTGGCTCCTTCCCCACCAACTAAGAAGGGGGCAGGGCTCCTGCCTGTTCCCAGTTCCCTCTAGCTCCATGAAGTACACAGCCCAAGCTGCACCTCCCCGACTGCAGTCAATGTCTTCACAGTGGTCACTTCAGATGCGCCACTGCTGCCTTCAATAATTGTAAAGTTATATTAACAGGTCTTGCTTTCACTCTGAGGTTCCCCATTAGATTAGATAGTAGAAGAGTACCATGAAGAAGGGTGTTCTTTTTTCAATCTTCTTTGTTAAGATCTCCATATATATATATTCAAGATCACTTTGAATTAAAATTTCTAAGTTATGAAGCATTCCACATTTTAGATGAAATGCAATTTTTGAATACTTTTGCTCCTGAGAGAAAACTTTTCCATGCAGAACACAGAGATTAATAAATACTTTAAATTTTCTATTTAAAATGATACAGAACATTTTGCTCAGTTTAATATTTCATACTGAGTATCTCTCAAGTTTTCAATTATAAGTAGAATCTCAGTTCTCACAAGAACCTAGATATTTAATCTACTGTCCTCACATACTTGTTAATATTTCTTAAGTTATACATTCCTGGATGGTAACCATGCATAGCAACCTGCAACTCAAGCCTGTTTCTTATATGTGTATATGTATACAATGACACGTAGGTGTGTATGTACAGTTTTATATATACTCATATATATATATATAAATGTATATATGCCATGTATACATAAATATATCTTACATATAATTTGGTAATACTACATACAAATATATATTACATATGTAAGATTACCCATATAGGTGTAGTATATATATTATAAACCCATACACATATGGGTATATAGGTAAATACAGCATATGTATTGACAAATGTAGTATATATTTTTATACACAAACGCATATCCAAATGTATAATTTTATATCATATGTATTTTTATTCATACATTCACAAGTATATTCAATCCACCAACAGAAACTTCCTTATTTATCCTCTTTTTCTTCAATTTCAAAGCATTTGATCCTACACAAACATTGCAAATTGTAAGGACTAGGAATGACAATAGATCCCTAGATTTATGTTGTCTATTTTATCACTGTGTAATGGAATTCTTCTTATAGTATTTTTGACAGATGGTTATCCATTGCTTGTGTTAGGCAACTCGCTATACATATTAACTGTTCATTTAATTCCCCAGTTTCTCTAGTTGCTGAAATAGTATATAAAATTCATTGATTTTTGTTATTATTATCTCCATTTTTTCTAGCAATCATTTTCAAGAAAATGCTATAGTGAGTGACAAGGAACTGTACATGAATATAGCTAAAAATTTGCTTCTACTGATAACAAATTCAACAGACCAATTTGGATAGAACAACTTTAGTAGGTCATTATACTTTTACACAAGTGGAAAATAATGTCTTTATTTCTAAATTGGTAGTTAAATACATTTATTTTTCCTTCCAATCTAACATGTAGAAAAGGAGTAATGTATCCTAGCATATCACAGTATATTGATTCAGAATGTAAACTTTGGAGTCAGACCTCCTTGGGTGGATTCTGACTCTACACTTACTTGCTGTACCTGTAGATCTTGAAAAAATGTTTTACACATTTTATTTACCTGCAAAATGGGACAAAATGGTATTTTCATAATGGGGTCTTTATGGAAATAAAACAAAGTAGTTCATACAAAAGATTTAGGCCAATGCCCAGCTGTTGTTGTATTGATGACAAGGAAACAAGGAAATTTATATTTAAAAATATTAAGGAGAAAGAAACTAGTCTACCATTTTTGTAATCACATCTTACAGAAGAAAATTTGATTGGCAGAGAGTGGATTGCTTAGGACAAAGCTTATGATAATGGAATATATGTTTTGAATTTGTTGCAACAGTCATATTTAGCTACTAAACTCCATGCTAGGTATAATACAAGCTCAGGATGCTGTAACAGAGTTCCAAAAACAACATTGGCTTAAACAAGATGGAGGTATTCTATAACTGTAAAATAATTTCATCATAGGCAGTTCAGGACTATAATTGTGGCAGCGTTGAGTTAGGGACACAAGTGTTTTCTGTTTTGTTACTCTGCCATTCTTCACATGTGGCTTTGATACCTTTGCATAAGGCAAGTGCATAATATGTTTGCATAAGGCATCATATTTATATTTCAGGTAGCTTGAAAGGGAGAAAATGAATGAAGGCCATGATTTCTTTCTTTAAGCCTGAATCAATAAGTTGTACATATCACCCACTCTGTTAGCTAGAACATAGTTATATACACACATCTAACTGCAAAGGAAGCTGAGGCATGTATTATTTATCTTTGCACCTAAGAGAACAATTAAACCAACAGAAGCTCTATTATTTAATGAAATGAGAGAAAGTGAGTGTTGGAGGGTAACTTAGAATAACTTTCATTATTCACCACCTCTGCTATCCAAATACAGTTTTTTAAAATAATTTCAATTATATTTTCGATTAGAGAGTACACATGCAGCCTGTTACATGGGTACATTGCATGACACAGAAGGTTGGGATATAAATGGTCCTGTCACCCAGGTAGTAAGCACACTGACAAATAGTTTTTCTACTCTTGTTTTCCCTTCCCTTTACCCTCTCTAGTTGTCCTTATTGTTTATATTTCCCATCTTTATGTCCCTGTTTACCCAATGTTTAGTTCCCACTTATATATATGTGAGAATATATGTATTTGGTTTTCTGTCCCTGCATTGAATTACTTAGCATGATGGCCTCTGTCTGCATCCATGTTGCTGCAAAGGACATGACTTTGTTCTTTTTTATGACTGCATGCTACTCCATGGTGTATATGTACAATATTTTCTTAATCCAATCTACCATTAATAGGCAACAAAGTTGATTTCATGTTTTTAATATTCTGAATAGTGCTGTGATGAACATATGAGTGCCCGTGTCTTTTTCGTAGAACAATGTGTTTTCTTTTGCACATATACCCAGTAATAGGATTGCTGAGTTGAATAGTAGTTCTATGTTTTAGGTCTTTGATAAATCTCCAAACTGCTTCCCAAAGTGGCTAAACAAATTTACATTTCCCCAAGAGTGTATAAGAGTTCCCATTGCTCTACAGTTTTGTCACCATCTGTCAATTTAGTCTTTTTAGTAAAAGCCATTGTGACTGGTTTGAGAAGGTGTCTCACTGTGATTTTAATTTACATTTCTCTAATGATTACCGATTTGACCATTTTCTCTATTTTCATTGGCCACTTGTGTATCATAAGAAATATCTGTTCATATCATTTGTCCACTTCTAATGGAGTTATTTGGTTTTGTCCTGTTGAGTTGTTAAGTTCCTTATATATTCTGGATATTAGACCTTTGTTGGAAGCATCGTTTGTAAATATTTTCTCCAATTCTGTGGTTTATTTGTTTACTCTGTTGAGAGTTTCTTTTGCTGTGCAGAAGTTTATTCATTTAGTTAGTTCTCACTTGTCAATTTCAATTGCTTTTGAGCACTTAGTAGTACTTTAGCCAAGGTCAGTGTCCGGAATGGTTTTTCCTAGGTTTTCTTCTAGAATTTTTATCATTTGATGTATTACATATAAATCTTTAATCTATCTTGAGTTAATTTTTGTATACAGTAAAAAGTAGAAATCCAGTATCATCCTCCTATTAATGACTAGCCAAAGTATCCCAGAGCCATTTATTAAATAGGGTATCTTTTTCCCATTTCTTCCCATTTTTTTTTTTTTTTTTCTTTCTCGTTTCCCACTGGCCTACAACAACTTCAGTCTCAACACCAGAAGCAGAGACAACTGTCTGGCATAGATTTCTCCATCAGGTCCCACAACTGCTTAAGGCCTAATCCATGTTTTTAAAATAATCTCTTGCTCTGCTTCCTGCATGATGATTGCACTTTTCTGATTGAGGCCTGCCTTATGCAATGTATAGAGCAAGGCCACCATGATAGACTTGGAAAGATAATGTGAGTAAATGGTAGCTAATCATGTTGAACCTTAATTTTAGTCATTAGTTTGTTGTCTGCTTTCTCAATGGAGGCTTTCTGGAAGATTGCTGCTGACAGGTTGATCAATTGACTACTTTTAGTGCACTATCCTTTTATTTCCTCTTCCCCCTTTCTGCATCATAGGTATTCCAAATAATTTCCACTGCCCTGAGATCATGGTCAACCATGCAAACCCCTATACCTCAAAATATCCTTGCGTTTTTACCATTGCTTATTTTTGTTGATGTTGTTGAAGATTAGATGGTTGTAGGTTTACTGCTTTAATTCTGGGCTCTCTATTCTGTTTCTTTGGTCTACACGTCTGTTTTTATACCAGATCGTGTTGTCTTGGTTATCGTGGCCTTTTAGTATAGTTCTAGGTAGGGTAATGTGATGCTTCCAAGTTTGATCTTTTTGTTTAGGATTGCTTTGGCTCTTCAGGATCTCTTTTGGTTCCCTATAATTCATTTTTTTATTTTTATTTTTTTTAGACAGAACCTCTGTCACCTAAGATGGAGTGAAGTGGCACAATCTCAGCTCACTGCAACCTCCACCTCCCAGGTTCAAGAGATTCTTATGCCTCAGCCTTCCACGTAGGTGGAATTATAGGCACATGCCACCACATCACGTTATTTTTTATATTTTTAGTAGAAACGGGGGTTTGCCATGGTTGCCAGGCTAGTCTGAAACTCCTGGCCTCAAGTGATCCACCCACCTCAGCCTCCCAAAGTGCTGGGATTACAGGTTTGAGTCACTGTGCCCAGCCCATACGAATTTTAAAATAATTTTTCCTAGCTCTGGGAAGAATGCCGTTTATAGTTTAATATGCATAGCATTTAATCTGTAAATTGCTTTGGGTGGTATGTATGGCTGTTTCAACGATATTGACTTTTCCTATCCATGAACATGTATTGTTTTTCCATTTGTTTGTGTCATCTCTGATATTTTTGAGCAGTGTCTTGTAATTCTCATTATTGAGATCTTTCACCTCACTGGTTAACTATATTCCTAGGATTTTACTGGCAAATGTGAATAGGACTGTATTCTTGATTTGGCTCTCAGCTTAAATGTTATTGGGGTATAAAAATGCTACTGATTTTTGTACATCGATTTGTATCCTGAAACTTTATTGAAGTCTTTTGTCCAGTCTGGGAGAATTTTGGTGGAGTTTTTCGGGTTTTCTAGGTATAGGATTATATCATCAGTGAAGAGGGATAGTTTGGCATTTTATTTGTCTATTTGGATGCTTTTTATTTTCTTCCTTTGTCTTACTGTCTGGGTAGGACTTCCTGTACTATGATGAATAGGAGCGGTGAGAGTGGGCATTGTTGTTTTGCGCTACTGTTCTTGATGAGAATGCTTCCAGCTTTTGCCCATCTCGTATAATGTTGACTGTATGTTTGTAATAGTTGGCTCTTGAGGTGTGTTTTTTTCAATGTGTAGTTGCTTGAGACTTTTTGTCTTGAAGGGATTTTGGATTTTATTAAAAGCTTTATTTGTGTCTATGGAGGTAATCATATGTTTTCTAGTTTTAATTCTGTTTATGTGGTGAATCACATTTACACATTTGCATATATTTAACCAACCTTGCATCTCAGAAATAAAGCCTACTTGATTGTGATGAATTAATTTTTGATGTGCTGCTGGATTCAGTTTGCTAGTATTTTGTTGAGGACTTTTGCATCTATGTTCATTAGGAATATTGGCCTATAGTTTTATGTTTTCATTGTGTTTTTGTCAGGTTTTGGTATCAGGGTGATGCTGGCTTGGTAGAATGAGCTGAGGAGAAATCCTTCTTCCTCAGTTTTTTGGAATAGTTTCAGTATTATTAGTACCAGCTCTTCTCTGTACATTTGGTCAAATTTGGCTATGAATCCTTCTGGCTTTTTTGGTGGGTAGGTTTTTTATGACTGATTCAATTTTATAACTCAGTATTCATCTCTTCTGGGTTTCAATGTCTTCCTAATTCATTTTTTGGAAGTTGTATGTTTTTACGAATTTATTTATTTCCTCTAAGATTTTTAGTTTGTATGCATAGAGGTGTTTTTATGGTCTCTGGGGATATTTTGTATTTCTGTGGGATCAGTTGTAATGTCAACTTTGTTATTTCTGATTGTGCTTATTTTGATTTTCTCTGTTTTTTTTTTCTTTATTAATCTAGCTGTCAGTCTTCTTTATCCCTTCCAATAATTAATTTTTAGTTTCATTGATCCTTTGTATGGAATTTTGAGTCTCAATTTCATTGAGTTATGCTCTGATTTTAGTTATTTCTTTTATTCTGCTAACTTTGGGTTTTTTTTGTTTTTTTCCAGTTTTTCTGGTTCCTATAGGTGTAATGTTAGAATGTTAATTTGAGAGCTTTTTCTTGATATGGGCATTCAGAGCAATCTTATCACTGCTTTTGCTTCATCTGAGAGATTTGGGTATGTTGTGATGTTGTGCCTCTGTTTTCATTTATTTGAAGTATTTTTCAGATTTCTGTCTTAATTTTGTGTATTACCCGAAAGTCATGTAGGAGCAGGTTTAATTTCCATATAATCTTTATACAATTGTGTGGTTTTGAGACACCTTCTTGGTATTCACTTCTATCTTTATTCCACTATGGTTTGAGTGTATGGTTGGTAAAATTTTGATAAAAAAATTATTAAGACTTGCTTTATGGCCAAGTATATGGTTGATGTTAGGGTATATTGCTTGTGGAGATGAGAAGAATGTATATTCTGTGGTTGATGGGTGTAGTAGTCTGTAGATATCTATTAGGTCCAGTTGGTCAAGTGTCAAACTTAAGTACAAAATTTATTTGCTAGTTTTCTGCTTCAATGATAAGTCTAATGCTGTCAGTGGGTGTTGAAGATTATTATATTGCTGTTTAATTTTTTGTAGGTCTAGAAGTACTTGTTTTCTGAATATTGTTGCTTTAATATTGATTGTATCATATATTTCTCTCACTATCTCACTTTTTTTCTCCTACTCACTCTTAAAATGAAATAATGACAATGATATGCCCTAATGATTCACTTTATTTTACTCAAAGTCAGGACTTTTGGTTTATGGGAAATGGTCTACATAAAAAAATAATGATGTGTTCTTAATACAAAATGTAACACGGTGAATTAGCAAACAATTACCATAGTTAAAATCTTCATTTTAAAATGGGACTACATGAAATATAAATCAATTACTAGTTCATGATAACAAACAAATTACAATAATTATAAAAATTTTCTTTCCTAAACACTGAAAAAAGGTATGCCCAAGTGACAATGCCAATTCTCGCTTCTTGCTCATTGTTCTCTGTGGCCCTGACCTCAATCTCTGGAGAGTGTTTCTTGTCGATTACCTTCTCTGGAGACAATCAGTTTGAACATTGGAGTTGTGCAATGTTGTATCCCATTATTTTCTATAGGTGTATTTGGGGTTCAAAGTTCTTTTAAAGGTCAAACACTGGTGATAAACTACTTTTAAAAAGTAGAAGACTATCAATTTGTCGAAATAAAATTCTAAATACTAAATAAGAACACTCAAGGGTCTCACTTTGACACTTTGTTTATTTTTACCTAGTTCTTCTCCCCGACCCCCCCCCACCCCCCGGCCCAATAACAATAGACTTCTGGTTTTTGTTTTCTGTGTTCCTTACATCATCATTTCTCTTCATTGATGGAAGGAGTTTAGTGAAATAGTACTGGATGTAAAGATAGTAACTTTAATCTCATTTTTACCATTTGGCTGGCTCCCACTGTGCTTCTAAGATTACAGAAGAAGTTTCTTAAAAAAGGGGCAAATATAGAACTGAGGTGTTTTGAAGCAATACATCAAAAGTTGTCTGCATCACCCTTCATCGGTAAATGTTGGCTGAAACAATCACATGGTCACATGTGGAGGTAAAGATGAATAGGAAATATATTTTGTAGATGGGGAACCAAGATGGTACCGAGGTTTCTGTTCCTAAAAAAGGGGAGAATTGATATTGGGGAATAATTGGTCATCTTGGACACAGAAGGGAGAGCATGTGTCTTGAAGCATAGTGCTTTCTTTATTCATTACTTGTAAATCAATTAAATTATTCAATCAAAATACAAATAATCTTTACTATGCTATTCACAAGATCTATATCTAAATTAATGAGGGTAAAAATATTAAGTAACAAGTCATTTGTATTAAAATTTTGATTTAGATATATTAATATGAGAAAATCAGTATTTAAGACAAAAAACAAAAACAAAACAAAACAAAACAAAAAAAAAAACAGTATCTGGGAACCAATGATGGACAATCAGGCAGATCATGCACCAGACCTTATGGAACAATGGTTATTCATGAAAAATCTAGAAGAGTAGCATTGTCAAGTACATGGGTTCCCTGTTGCCCACTCGGGATTAATATAGAGCAATCTAGTGGTCTATAAATTAGATCCCAGGAAAGAAAATTTGACCATTGAATGGTAGAGCTTTTAAGATATAGAATTAAAGAACCACAAACACCTCCTTATTGCTTGGCTGTGTCCTCAACCAAATCTCCTCTTGAATTGCTGGTCCCATAATTCCTACATGTCATGGGGGAGACCCAGTGGGAGGTAGTTGAATCATGGGGGCAGGTTTTTCACATGCTTTTCTTGTGACAGTGAATAAGTCTCACAAGACCAGATGATTTTATAAAGGGTAGTATCCCTACATGCACTCTCTTGCCTGCTGCCAGGTAAGACATGCCTTTGTTCCTCCTCTGCCTTCCGCCATGATTGTGAGGCCTCCCTAGCCATGTGAATCTGTGAGTCCATTATACCTCTTTTTAAAACATAAATGACCCAGAATTGAGTATGTTTTCATTAGCAGCATGAGACTAAACTAATACACATCCCCTGTTGATATTAGGGCTGAAATAAATTAGCAATACAACTTGTTGTAAATTTAGGTGCAGCTTTGTCTAGCCAGTTCATATTTGTAACTAAGTAGCATCATTTTCTCCTAGGACTCAATCAGTAGGCTGAGTCCAAGCTGCCCAGTTGCAACGGCATACCGTGAAAAGTTAGTAAAAGAGGGTATTAACTTTTAATGAGAAGTTCCATACCCTACTTTAGAATGATAAAAGATACTAATTGTACTTTTGTTGTTGATCTACATTGATTTTCATAAATGCTAGACAAATGTATGGAGACTTATAAAAGTCCCACTATTTTCTGGAAAATCAGTGGTCAAAAACATACATGGGCAAAGTAGAAATAATCTTGAACATTGCTAAAATTTTTATCTGAGTCTGGTAAATAATATACTATTTATTTATTTATTTGTTTATTTATTTATTTATTTATTTATTTATTGAGACGAAGTCTCACTCTGTTGCCCAGGCTAGAGTGAAATGACACGATCTTGGCTCACTGAAAGCTCCTCCTCCTGGGTGCAAGCAATTCTCCTGCCTCAGCCTCCCAAGTAGCTGAGATTACAGGCACCTGCCACCATGCCAGGCTAATTTTTATATTTTTAGTAGATACAGGGTTTCACCATCTTGGTCAGGCTGGTCTCGAACTTCTCACATAAGGTGATCCAACTGCCTTGGCCTCCCAAAGTACTGGGATTACAGGCATGAGTCACCGTGTCCAGCCCAATAATATATATCTTCAATTGTGGTTTGTTTGAAAAATTATCAAATAGATTAACCAGCCTTAAATACATACATTAGGGAAAAAATGGCAAAAATTAATGACCTTAACGTCTATCAAATGAAAATGCATAAAAGTCATCAAAAACTTGAAGAGAAGGAAAGCGCACAGTATGAATAGAAATTAGTATATGAGAGAAAAATCAAACAATAAAGGAGATCAACATGGTCCAAAAACTTTTGTAAATATTATTAAAATAGATAAACCTCTGAAGAGACTGATGAAAAAGAAAAATAGAGAAAGCCCGGATAACTAATTCGAGGACTGAAAACAGAAAATCACTACAGATTCATAAATATTAAAAAAGATAATATGGAGATGAAATAAATATGAAAATTTATATTCACATAAAATGTGTCTCATCAAACTTACCAAATTATATCACATTAATAAAAATGCATCTCACATATAAATTACAGAAATAAGTGGCTTACCAAATGAATTCAGGCAAACATTCAAGGGAAAATACTAGCAATGTAATATAAATACTTAAATAAAATAATAAGAGAAGACTTCCTGGCAGCTAAAAATATTTTGATACCAACAATATGGCAAGCCTGAGAAAATAAAATTATAGGCCAATTTTAGTCATCAGCAAAGGTGCAAAAATTCTAAACTAATACTTACCAAATCAATCCCAGTACTATATAAAGAAGAAGATACATTATAACCTAGTAGGATATGTCCCAGGGTTCATGATTTGGTCAAATTAAAAAAAAAAAAAAATCAGTTGATATAAAGCAACACATATATGAATCCGGGGTGGAAAAAGTAAATATTTATTCAAATAGATACAAAAATATATAGTAAGGCACAACCCTTTCTTGATTAAAATGTCTCCAAGTATTAACGTGGAGAAATGTGTTTATCTAATAAAAATATCTACAAAGGCAAGTATATGTATTAGTGGATTGAAAGCTTACCTTTTGACAAGGACAAGACACTAATGCCTACTAATACAACTGCTATGTATCACTCAGTAGTTCTAACTGCACAGGATAAGAGGAAGAGTAATAAACAATGTCAGGATCAACAGTATGAAAGAAAGCCTTTATTATTGGGTGATTTTATATATATTACATATACTATATATAATA